>NW_006768800.1:800102-915102 GCF_000204055.1 Melampsora larici-populina 98AG31 | reverse complement strand
GCAGACTGTTGTTTGGATATGGAGGAAGACCTTGATGTACCTCTTCAGAAGTCAATCCGCCCCAGCTGGCAGAGTGAGACGTATGGCAACTGCACTACAAACATTATTCAACTTCCCCAAGTGGGCAGGAAAAAGTGACTGGGAGTATGATTTGTCATAAAATGATCTATCACTCCACACCTGAGCCATAACACCCACATTACATATGTGTAGCAGGCTCAGTGAATATGTGGTTATCATGTACATACAGTTCTGCTCAGTTATCTGCTCATCAGGATAAGTTATTCATATGTAATACATGCTGTAACTTTTTTGAGATCAAAAAAAGCATTCCAAAGATTGACTACATACACTGACTCAATGTTTTGGTGTAATCTCATCAACTCAACTGCGTGTAACACACTTTCTGTTACTAAGAAATAGCTTCAACAATATTGCCTGAGCACCTACAGAATTATACGTAGTGAATTTTGGGCACAATTTTTTCAAAGTCAAAAAAGTTACATGTGGTATAACATGTGATTTATTTCTGCTGGTGGGCAAAAAACTGAGCAGACCTGTATGTACATGATAGCCAACTATTGACTTAGCTTGCTGCACATATGTAGTGTGGGTGAAATGGCTCAGGTGTGCATTATTAGATTCTTTTATGACAAACCGTACTATTAATCATTTTCCTCTTACAATTTGGGGAAGTTGAATGATGTTTACAGTGCTGGCTTCACCTAGTGGACAGGCTTTACTATGAGCATCAATTGACTTTTATGCAAAGACTACAGGCAACAAGGTGGTTTGACACACACCGTGAGCCAGGGAACGCAATCAACCCTTTGGCTACAGCTTGTACTAAGCTTCCAGAAAGCTGCTATGATAGTTCCTTTTTGATTCAATATGGGGAGGTCCAACAAGTGATGTTGGGGATCCAATCCAACTCTTCACACCTTGATGATGCAGTCACTGTCATTTCTGCACTACTGCCTCCATCCCAAAATTCCTAACTCAATTCTCATTTTTTGTACGGCTTGTGGTGAGTATGCTAGTATTAAATGTGCACCAATTATTGTAATTTGATGATATAGTTTGTTATCTTCTGTGCTCCCTTCACTATTATTTTATTGTTGACCATACATAATTATTGACGTTCACATTGATTGTCTCTCAACTATGCTTCACTAGCTCCCATAAAATTACAGCTGCACAGCCTTATGAGGTTACATTACATCACATATGTGCTATCACCAGGCCAATTGTAGGCTTGAAACCCTGCAGCTTCCTGTCCAATCTCAGGGTGCCGCACCCATGTTTCTTACAGATGCACCTGGAATGTTGTCAAATGTTTGTCATATGGTAGGAGACCAGCGTTGGAAGTTTATCAAGCAGACATCAACTGTCAATCATCGAGTTATGAAGCAGTACCTACAGTCTGACCTGCGCAGCTGCATAACCCGTGATGATACATAGAAAAATCCTGAATCTTGATGATTCATGATAGGTGGCAAGTATGGAAGAACGATTTGGAAATATCTGTCAGACTCTTAGGCAGTCCCCTGAATGAGGTACAGCCATATTTTCATTGTAAATTGTACAAGTGTTTTCAAACAAAGATGGTGCCTTGATCAAACCCCTCTAGAATCAAATTTTAAGTCTTTGGTAACCTAGACTATAATTCCTCCATATCTGTGTCATCATCCAGTGCTTGTACAAATCCATGAATGAATTGCAAAAATCAGTATACATCAGAAACTCATCTTCAACAAAGACTCAACAAATTCATCAATTCAACTGTTGAGATTGTTGGGTGTTGAATATCAAAAGTGCCTGTTTTGTTCTTGATGACCACTAGCTGCCCAAAGACCTTGTTGCACTCAATGACATGATATCCTCCATGCTTGTTGTATAGCACTGAGGTGTTCAGCAAGTCTGGCAACAAATAGTACAGATTTTTGTGTTTGTTTTCATTGTCAGAAAGAGGTATCAATGAATTGACAACAAGTAGTGGATGTTCAGAATTGGGAAGCTTGATAATGTCAGTGATACATCCCTTCCATTTACATGAGTTGTGAAAAATACAAGATGTAGCTATTTCCAGGCGTCTTCTTGTAAGTGCTATGTGGCTTTCTTGAAATGAGGATGCTTGTGGTGACATCAAATTTTGAGCGTCCAGTTTACTCTGCCCCTGTATGACCATTCTTTCAAAGTGTCTCAAAGGTGATAGGACTAAGTTGTTTTTCTATCCACTTTGTCAAGTGCTTCCTGAAGATGTATTTTCCAAGAACTGGATCATTTTCAAACACCACATGATTGTTATTCATCATGGCTTGGAAAAAGCTATGCCTGGAATAGTACTGAAGTAATGACTCGCCCTCCCGTTCTGGTCATGGAAAAAGAATGTCAGCTGATTGTTTATACGACTAAGATTGAGATAGGGACAGACTCTGATTTCAATTTTTTTGTGCAGCAACTAGGCTTCCAATTATCCGCTCCCCTGACCAGCTAGCCATATAAGCAGGTGGCCCAAGAAGTGTTGAGATGGAGCCAATGTGTTCAGCAAAATGCAAGTTAGGCTTTTTCATTATATGAGGCCATCCATCTCCCGGGCTGGCTTGGTGCTGTTCCACCAACTTTGTGAGCTCTGATAAATAATCAGAAGTTGTCTCATATATTTCCACTAAATATTCAATGATTAATTGTTAATTTTCCAACATATTTTCAATAAATGACCAATAAAATCCTGATTTAGTTGGTTGCCCTGGCGTGCCAGTGACCTGTGATTGGGGGCTGTGATTAGGGGGTTTCAAGTTAAGATTTTTTGCGTCTTTTTACGCTACAACAACTTGCCCGTTGTTGTAAAATATGCGTGATTTTTTTTACAGCAGGACACCTTTTTAGGTGTCCCACATTAAAAATATGTTGTTTTACAGAGATTTTTTACAAACAACTTGTCCAAATTTATAAAAATTACGCAAAAAAATGAACATGAGACCCCCTATTGGTGAAGTTACAAACGTTACCGCGCTGCTAACGCAAACAAGTGCAAGATTTGGTTGAGTTAGGTAATTTTTTGCTTAATGTAGCGGTTGTTACCGCACGTTGTAGTATTTAAAGCTCAACAAGAGCTTTACAACACCTAAGAAGGGATAATCTACTACGTGTAATATAGTAGAAGTTGCCTAAAGACTGCCTTCTTCAAGTAAACCAGCACAAGGGCACTTGCTGACCACTTTGTGATAACAGAGAAAAAGATAAAGGCACCAGAGAAATAAAGCAATACTGTTGTGTAGTATTATTCCCAGATTTTAAGCGCAAAAAAGTCCACACACTATGTTATTACTAGCAATACTGTTGTTAAGTATTATTCCCAATTTGACTTATAGTCTTTAACACACGTAAATAAATTTCTCCTTGCTTTGAAGGGGCAGATTTAAGTGATCTTAGTACAAATATAGTAAATAAATGGTGATTTATAACACTACAACAAAGGTATAAGATGCAGAAAGGGGAAAAACAATCCCAAATTCATCAAGGAGTACTTGTATCCACATGTAACAACCTTTACAATAGTCAACAGCTTCAAACACCAGCCAAATCCGCCTAAAGAACCCTAAAAACCATGTAATGACGCAATGTAATGATCTTATTACTAATGTATGATGTAATTTTCACAGCCAAAAGTGACCAATGACGCAATGATTTAATATACAGCACTTCTTAAGATGAATACAGGTGATTTTTTCCTTGTAAACTAGCTGCAGACCAATTTTTAAGATTACAAATTTTTTCAGATGTGGTCCAATTTTGATCTACTATGGTGCATCTTGTAGCCCTCGGGATACTGATCATTTATGACACCCATATGACCTATTTCTGATGAGTGATGAGTAAGATATTTCATTGTGAAGTTAAGGTTTTTGGTGTTACATGTTGACTTGTGACTGTAAATTCGAGAGTCACACCAATTTCCTATTTGCCTTATAACTTTTTACATAAACCTCCGTTACCAATGATTTAAAGTTTGTACATTATGTAATACACTCTTCTGCATTGAATGAGCTATCTACCAACCTAATCTGACGTCATTTGACATATGTATTTAGCTGAAAACCTTCATTTTTGACAAAATTCAATTATTTTCTTCACTTTCCACAGCTGCTACTCCTTTTTTCTTGCTCATGTAATATGACATCATCTCCCACAACCTTAAAAATCCCGGAAAATCCTCTTGGCAACCTTAATTTCCATCACTACCACCATTACATATGTAAACTACACGTATAACCCTTGTTTACCATCTTTGAAAAAATACCTTTCTGCTAATATCTTCTGTTTTCCCTTATCAACCTTCAGTATTAAAATTGTTACTGTATAATAAAGTGTTGTTCTTTCATATTCTAACCTTAATAAACCCATAACTTAATTATCAATATCCTTAAAACCATTTTCCAACCTGTATACCTATTTTATTGAGTTTTTCTTATCTTCTCTTTTTCTGTATTTTTGTAACAACTTTGCAAGTAAACTATAATGATCTTAAGAATATGTTTGAAATGAGATGACATAATATTGAACTAATAAGTCTACATAAGCCTCTAAGAGCTTCAATTGATCTGAAAACCTGCATTTCGAATTTCCTGCTATACTGAAGTTTCCGAATAACTTGATAAAGTAATGATGATTAATTTTCTTGATTGATTTCATAAATAGATCACCACAATGTGACCAAGTTAACAACCGCAAATGAGTGCAGATGCTCATAATGTATGCTCTTTATTAGTGGATAAGCTGTATTCTCAGAATCTCACAAAAGTCTCACTCTCAAAATCTCAGACACAATCCCCAGATTCTCCACTTCTCTGTCCACCAAAAGGTGGTCTGCCTGTGGCTCTGTGGCGTTACAGACTGGGGTGCTACATAATCTCACAACTATTGCTGTGGTGCTGACCAAAAAAAGCAGTGCACCACGGCAGGGATGCAGGAGCAAGTATGAGTTTACTCAGTAAAGTGAGTATTAGGGCAGTTCAAGTTCAAAATTCCAAGCAGTTGAATAAAAGCAGGCAAGCAGGCTTTTTGAGGCGCGAGCATGCCTAAAAAGCCTGCTCGAATTCCTTAAAAGGTTGCAAGTATAAGTTTTGAAGCCTTTGAGACAAAGGCACAAAAGAGTCCAACGGACATTTCTTTTTTTTACCAATGATCAACCATGGAGTCTCCACTGGTAAAGGGATCAGACTCAGACCCAACTTTCTTTCTGAGCTGACAAGGCTCTGAATCTCACCACCACACCCTCATCTTGGCAAAGCGCCTAAAACAAGCCAAATCACACCTTACCTACCTAAAACGTCCTGAATCAGCAATGCCTCAAATGTCAGAAAGAGCAAAGATACTCTGTGACCTCACCAACTTGTGTATCTTTGCACATGCGGATTCAAACCTTTCAATACCTGGAAAAGATGGAGTCGAAGATATCGAAGATTTCGAAACCAATGGCAGCTTGTTCTACCTGGAAAATCCTGAGATGGCTGAACTACATGATGATCTCTTTGATGAAGAAGACAAATGAGCTGAATGCCTCGTATTAGTTTCAAACTTGAGATATCTAGTCCCAAGATCTTGGGCTCCTCTAGAAAGTCCCTTCAATTTGAAGGATATGTTACGCGATTGACGTACGGATTTTCAACAAGCCCTGAGAACATGTCCCGAATGCTTTGACACCCTTCTTGCGTTGATAAGAAACCCACCCGGTTTTCTTTTCAACTAGTCGAAATCCGCCACCATCTGTCAAACATCAATTAGCCATTACCTTGGAGTGTTTAGGCAGCAACGGGAATGGAGCTTCTGTTGGTAGATTTTCTCAAAACTACAAAGTTGGCCGTGGGGCTGTCATTAATTGTACCCTGTAGAACTCCTACGCAGTGTAGCGTAGGCTGAGCCGGAGAGGGGAAGAATCACCACTTGTGAGAGCGGATGAAACTACAGGTGCTGCAAAGCTGCCCTTGTCCTTCAAAAATGATTTCAAGTTTTAAGATGAGGCTTCTCAATTTTACTTCTTTGTCTTTTTAAGGTTTTCTGAAACCTAGTTTACACCACACGGTTGGATGTGCAGCGTTTGGCAGAGTCTAACAATACTACACACCACCCTACACAAGGTGGTAATGCAAGGATATGTGAATTGTGGTTGATTGTTGAATGTTACGCTGGTGTAACACAGCTGTACAGGACTGGAATAAATTCCCGAACCTGACTTGACCTGGCCTCGACTTGGATCAAGAGGCAGGTTTGGCGAAACTTGATGTAAATCACACACAAGTGCAATTATGGTAGTAAAGAGGGGGAAGAGGCTTTGTCGGTGGTGGGGTTTTATCCGGAAGGTATAGTACTTGGACTCGGGGCCAAATTTCGATTTTTGAGGTAATAAAATATAATAATTAAATAAAAATAAGACTCTAACAAAATTTATAAGACTATACACTTCAATCACCGAGCTCAGCGAAAAAAAAGAAAGAAAGCACACAATAACACCTGATAACAATTAAACTCAAGGTAGGAGTAATCTTCTTTGTCTCTTTTATCAAAGAAGTTCTACTACTGAATCAAAGAAAACTATACTCTTATTAAATAACTTTTAGGACTATTTCAAACACACAACACAAACATAGACACTAACAAAAAAACACTCGATAACACACACATAAAACAAAACAGACACACAAGGACACACACGCGACTTGATCAACTGATGGATTGATTCTCCGCCCTTCTCCTCTCAAGTGAAGCCCTCTTTATACCTTTCCTCGATCCCAAACCCCAACTCGATCATTCACATCTCAACTATCTCAACCCCAACCTGTTCTTTTCCTCAGACCGATCATTCTCAAAGTAGTTTTATCATCTCTTCTACTATGTAAGTGTTTTCTCTTCCTTCTCTTATTTGTTTTCTTATATTGTTCATCATCTAATATTGATTGTTAACTTTTCGATCTCCAGCTCTGATTTCATTCTACTTTAATTATGATTTCTCTATAGGGATTGTACCCCAAAATCGATCATCCTATCAATACCATCTTCATCATGCTCTATCCAATTTCGATCTCGAGTTCTGATATCAATTTAGTTTCAACTCTGGACCTCAAAATCGAAGTTTCTATTATCTTTTAATTTCGATTTTGATCTTTTGATGAAGGTATGAACTAAGGTGAGTCTTGGCTTCATCTCTTCATAGATGCGACTACAATCAAATCGATCCCAGCCTCTTTCTAACTACCACCTTCAAACTTTCTCATCAAACTTCCATATCTGATTTGTTTCTTATTTCACATCCCACTAACACTTCCTAATTGTTTTTTTTAGGTATATACCCCAAAATCGATCCTCATGTCAAGTATGTGGACACTCTTCAATTAATGTATAGCTTCACTTCATTCTTAATCTTATTCTTGACACTAACACTACTTGATTTTTGATTTTGGTCTGTGCATTAGGTGTTTATTTAATGCATCTTATTGTCTTATTCAAAGCTTCCTTGTAATTATTTTTGTTTCATATGTATCTTCAAATTTGCCTTGTTATAAGCTGTAATCAAACAATAAAAGCTATAATGAATGAAATGAATGATACTAATAATCTGATTGGAAGTGCCATTGTGAGAGAATGGATTGAATATTGACTCTGTTCTCTATGTGTTTCATCTTATGGAGATCTTTTGTTGATTTGTAAGTTAAAACACAAAACATTGATGTTTATGTGTTGATGATTCAAGTAACTAGAAAAAAATGAGAGTAGTGAATAAAGATGCCGGAATCTCATCAAGATCCTTGAATGATCTAAAGAGTCTTGAGTATATCTCTTGAAAGAAATTCAACTTGTAGATATTTTATAAGATTAAAGATTGAACCCTTCTGACATTTTGATTTCCACAACGCGCTGGGTCATCAAAGCCATTTTAGATTGAGGTAAATCATACCTTTGGTGGCCAAACAGTAAAAGGTGTAAGGCCATCTCTCACGTAATTGATGGTGAAGGCTTCCCGGGATGTGTTGCCTTTGTTGATGGGACAACTATCCCCTTATGTCAAAGACCTGGAGTCGATGGAGAGGTTTTCTTTGATCACAAGCATAGATATTCCATCGACATTCAAATTATTTGTGATTGTGATCAAAGAATCACTTACATCTATGCTGGGTGGCCAGGATTGTGTTGTGATAGTACGGTTTATAACAAATCCAACATTGCCATCAATCCAGAGCGATACTTTGATGAAGGTACATAGTTTTTGAACTCCTATCCAGGTATTTTGCACTCACATATTCCTCTTCATACGCGGCAGGCGAGTACCTCATCGCCAACTCTGCTTATACACCAACCAAGACAGTTGTGCCATCTTACAAAGGCCAAGCTGCAGAGATTGACAGAAATCGTGACTTTAACTGGTGTGTGGCAAAAGTACAAGTATGTAACAAGCACTCCATTGGAGTTTGTAAGCTTTGCTGGGCCTCGCTGCAGTGTTTACGCCTGGCCTTGAACAATCCGGAAGATATGGAACACATTCTTAATTGGATTCAATTCTGTGTGATACTTAGCAACATGCTAGCAAGCTTGGGAAATGTGTGGGATTGTATACAAGACATCATCAATAATGAAATTGACCTGCCGGCTGTCACAAATTTGAATTACATGAGCTTGAATGCTGATGTGGTGGAGCGTGGAAGAGCAATGAGGGAGGTTGTGCCTGATCATGCTGTTGCTTACAGCTGGCAAAGTGGTGTCCTTCCCATGTTCTAATTTGTTTTATTTTCACTTCTGTTTTGATGTTGATGATGCGTGTGAGAATTCTCAATTAAACACAATTTGTTTATTCACTTACTATTTCATTGGTCTAATTGAAACTCACATTTTCTTTAATTTCTCTCACTCTCAAAAGTTCATGCAAATACAAAATTTCATTTACAATCAAAAGTTTTTTTAACTCTACAAACACAATGGCAGAAAGAAAATGTACATTTGTTGTTTTTTAATGAAGTATAAAGTTTTTTTTGTGTTTTCAAGGCTGGTTTTGTGATTAAGCAGAAGATTTTTTTTGACTTTTGAAACTTTTTGCACTGAGTGAAGGAGAAAAAAGTGGAAGTCTATGAAGTAATAACTTGTGCATCATTCTGCGATATCCTCAAATGACAATACTGATCAATTAAATTTACTAGGTGGTGATTTCAGATTAGCTAGCTGGTTTAGATGTTTTAACACAACACACATTTGTTTTGCAGGTGATTGGTCGTTTTTGATGTTTTGACTCGATAAATCTGACCAAATATGAGGTGCAACTAGAAGAGGATAGTGATTCTTTTACAAATTCATGGTTTTGACTTGATTGATTGAAAGCAATTGTTGAAAGCAATGTGATTTCTAGAATTGCCAAGGATTGGTTGATTTTGATAGCACTGGGTTTGAGACTGACAAGTAGTTCAGTAGATTGGATGTGTTGAAGGATTTGATTGAAAGCAATGTGATTTCTAGAATTGCCAAGGATTGGTTGATTTTGATAGCACTGGGTTTGAGACTGACAAGTAGTTCAGTAGATTGGATGTGTTGAAGGATTCGATTGAAAGCAATGTGATTTCTGGAATTGCCAAGGATTGGTTGAGACTGGGTTTGAGACTGACAAGTAGTTCAGTAGATTGGATGTGTTGAAGGATTTGATTTTGACAGGACTGGTTTTGAGACTTGAAGGATGAAATCAAAAGAAAAACGCTACATGATTTGATAAAAGAAACACTACATAAAACATTTGTAAATAAGAAATTGGAACTTTGAAGAAACAAAACAGCATTCGATTCATTGATTCATTTGATTTAATTTGATAATTTCAATTTTGTGTTTGAAGTTTTGATTGAATTGAATTGAATTGAATTGGTGCAAAAATTAACATCATGAATAAATTGAAAACTGGTAAGTGAAATAATAAAATTGACTGATCAATGACGATTGAATGAGAGCTAAAACGTTCAACTGAGCAGTTGAGTCTTGATTTGATGAAATGAATAAAAACATAAAGACATTGATTAAGACAGAATCAAATTAGAAACCTGTTCAAACTGAGATAAAAAAGTATCAAAATCAGAAAACTACATCACCTGGACATTATGAAAAAGAAGGCAAACCTTGGCTATTGGGCTCTTTGGGAGGTATCTTGCTATTGGGCTCATTGGGAAAGATGATTTTCAAGTAATTTAGAACCTCTGCTGGTGTCTTGCCCACTAAAGCAAGATCTTTCGCTAGTTGATTTCTCTCGTGTTGTTTGATGGCAATGGTCTGTGCAGCAGCTATCTCTTTGGCTTCTTTGCGCTCAAGGTAATACTTTTCTCTACTCCAGTCCAATCAGCTTGTTAACTTGAGCTTGGCTTCCTGGTACTTCTTGTCCTCAAAATCATGTCCCCAGTCTGGATTTTCCTTGAGGATTTCCAGCTTCTGTTGGCTTCCACTCTGAAGGGCTGATGCTATAGGATTCTTGAAATCCCGACTTCAAACATTTGCTGGATCAATCAATGGTAGGGGATTCATTCCACAACTGGCCAAAGGTTTAGTAGTAGATTTTATAGTGCGGTTACCCAAAGCAGTGGAGGTGGAAGCTTGTGGAATTGCGGGAAATTGAATCTCGGACAAGTCGGCTGGTTTGGATTTCTTGCTAGGCTGATTATGACGGATAGCAGGAGTGCAGAGTTTACGTGCAATTTCACGTGCAGGTGCTTTGATATCAGTCGATTTCAAAGGTAATTGAGGATTCTTCATTGGCTCAAAAGTTTTAGATCGTTTAGTTTCAGTCTCATCACCACCAGAGTCGTCTAGTGCAAGTTCAGCCGCTGTGAGACCTTTCTCTCTTCGAGACTTGATGAAGGTAATGGAAAGATGAAAAAACAAAGTAGAAAAAAAAAATAGAAACAAATCAAAAAGAGTAGAAAGAGTAGAAATAATCTTACTAATCTACTGTTCCTCTTATGTGAAAGAGGTGGTGGCTCTCTACCTTCAACATCATTGAAGTTGGTACAAGGGGGTGGGAGGCCATCATCAGAGCTAACAGTGTTTGTTTGATGCTTCAAGAGTTGATTATCTTCAGAATCCAAAATCACAACTTTAGAATCCGAAATCACAACTTCAACTCCACAATATTCTTCATCGTTTTCAGATTCTGAGATAACCATTTCCAGTCCACCTGCAAATTCTTCATCTAAGTTTTTGTTGTTGTCATCTTGATCCCATTCGCCATCTTCATCTATCCCCTCTTCAACTTCACCATCATCATCTTCAATAAGGCCACTATCCATAAGGCCAAATGCATTGACATTTCCTTTGTCTTTGAAGATGTTGTCCATCTGGGTGTACCAGGGACACATAAACTCAAGCTTGTTGGGCACAGTCCAAATACCACGCTTATTGTCCTCCTTGGTAGTTCCAAAACCGGTAACTGCACTTTCACGCTTAGCATCCATATATCTTCCTTTCCATTGGTCCACTCGCAGTTTGAGTGGACGACCAGTAAGTCTCATTTTTGTAGTGTCGTGTCAAAGATTGTAACTGTTATTGATGGTACTTGCTAATTCATTTAATATCATTTTTGGAAGCATCAACTGTCCGGTGATCTTTGTTTTGCCGCCACCACCAAAAATTGCATTCCGGAAATTAGGACAATCCAAGTGGGCCAGGATTTCTTCGTAGTTGGCTTTTTGGAGAACTGGGCCTTGGTATGATGTGGATGAAGGGACTAATGGAATTGGTTTAGATTTGGGAGGGGGTTTAGCGCCAGGAGTTTTTGCTACAAGAGGGGCCTGAGTATTTGATGCCGAATTGATTGGTTGGACTGATTGATTTCGTGCTTTGGCGGCCACAAGTGATCTTCAAACTTCGGCAGGTGTAGCCTTGCCCTTGCCTGTGCGTCCACTGGCAGCAAGATCCGCCTCAAGCTGAGCTTTAGTTTGGCGAGGTGTACAGGAAACCTGTGATGTTTCCAATGTCAGCCATGCATATCTGAGATTTGGGAAGATGGGCAGGGAAAACTTACCAAATTATCACGTTCACCTGATGTGGCCATTGTTTGAAGTTGATCAAGATTTTGATTGAATCATATAAGTAAAGATGAAAGTAATCAGATTGGGATTTGGATCAAATCAAATAAGTAAAGATGAAAGTAATCAGATCAAGAGAGAGAGAGACTTGAATCTGATTTGATTGTTTGAAGTTGATCGACATTCAGATTGAATCAAATAAGTAATGACAAAAGTAATCAGATCAAATGAAATGAGTTGATTGAGAATGAGATCAGATTGAATAAAAGTTGATTGAGAATGAGAGGATGATTTGAAGTGGAAGAGCCACGACAAGAATGAGAGGATGATTTGAATAAAAGTTGATTGAGAATGAGAGGATGATTCAAAGTGAAGAGTGGAGGATGCAAAGTGGAAGAGCCAGGATGATTTGAAGTGGAAGAGCAGAGGATGCAAAGTGGAAGAGCCAGGATGATTTGAAGTGGAAGAGCCAGGACGAGAATGAGAGGATGATTTGAAGTGGAAGAGCGGAGGATGTGAAGTGGAAGAGCCAGGATGAGAATGAGAGGATGATTTGAAGTGGAAGGAGAAAGGGTACGAAAGAGAGAGAGAGAGAGAGAGGGTATGAGAGAGGGAGAGGAGGGTATGGGAGAGGGAGAGGAGGGTATGGGAGAAAGAGAGGGCAGGTGAACGTCTTTAAACCTTGTCTCACCTGCCCTCAACCGATTTTTTGTGTATGGGCCAAAAGACTTATAATTTATAAATCACCAAGCCACCTCTAGAGGTGGCTTGGTGGTCTTAAAATATAAGTTTTGTTTTAAGGACATCAAGCATGTCTTAAAACCTAAAAATGTGCCTTAAAAGTCAAACTTGAATTGCCCTATTAGGGGGTGTCAAGTCAATTTATTTAAAACAAAAAACCGTAAAAAAGATTGCCGTCGGAGCATAAACTTAAGTAAATTTTACAAAAACGGGATGAACATAAAGGTGTCCCGTTTTCGTAAAACACATACTTATGACTACAGCGGAAAACCCAAACATAACCCGGAGGTTTTAACCCTCTAAATCTGGTGATAAATCAGACCCGTAAACCACTCAAGCCCCTTTTCTCAATCGCAACCAACTCAATCTATTTGATCGATCGATACCTACACTGTCTACCTCCTTTTACGTTTCAACCATTGTGATCATTAACATCCCAGTTGCTTTGCTTGACCCTGTTTGTTTGACTCCGTTCTACGATTCGGGGTCTCGCGTTCTGCTGGGAGGTTTTTGCTTCTTTGGTTTGATTTGACACATCATACTCGATCACAACCCACTCAATCAAACAGATCGACTCGATCGACTCGATTGATCAATACCTACTCGAACCACACCCTCTTTTACCTTTCAACCATTCAATTCAACTCCTTCCCAGTTGCTTTGCTTGACCCTGTTTGTTTGACTCCGTTCTACGATTCGGGGTCTCGCGTTCTGCTGGGAGGTTTTTGATTGTTTGGTTCGATTCGTTCATCGTGGTTCTTGTGGAAGCTTGTTTGATTTTGCTCTTAGTGTATTGGAACATCATCCATTATCACTCAACTCCCAAACATATCAATTTTGAAATCAACATCGAGGTGAGTTTATATCTTTTTATCCACTGTTATCGACTACTTACCTATGATTCTATGCCATCAGTCAAGATGAAACCTTCATCATCCAAGCCAACTATCACTCGCAATCGTCGCAGTAACGCCGAGGTCAAGGAAGATAACGCCAAAATGCTCGAAGAATTGAATCTCCCGCCTGATACCAGAATAACGACTGCACTCACTCGCAGGTCTAAAGCTCAAAAAGCCAAGAACGTACCGGTTTCAACTCAGAATGTTCCTGTGATAGCAACTTCTGTACTTCCACCACGAGCTCCAGCAACTTCTGTACTTCCACCACGAGCTCCAGCAACTTCTGTACTTCCTCCACAAGCTCCAGCAACTTCTGTACCATCCCAAAACCGAATGAACTACTCCAAATTTCGAGCTCAAAAGCAAGACGAAGCTAAAAACCCCCGATTGGATGATACCGACCTCACTTTTCTCATCGATCATATGAGTGTGCCGGCTAATCATGCCAAGTTGATGGGTTCTGGCCCTAAGACACAGGTTGGTGGTCTTAGCCGTGGTGCTGAATGGAACGCACTGGCTGCAACAATTAACATCAGGCATAATGATCGACTTCGACTCACCACCACATCTAGTTCAGCCAGGTTGAGTATTGATGGGAGCGAATTGGCCAAGAGGTATGGTCGTATCAAAAGCAAATATATTGAAACAAATAAGTACTGGAAGGAAACTGGTAAAGGATTGACCGATCAAGACATCGCTGACGGGTTCATAACAGTCGAACAGAAGCAAGAGGCCCAATGCCCGATGTACAAAGAACTCGATGTTATCTATGGTAGCAAACCAAATGTTACGGCCATATCTAGTTATGACAGCACATCAGCACCTCCACCCAAATCTCGATCACCCAATAATCAAGCATTTCTATCAACTCCTCAACATCAATTGCCTTTACATCGAGAAGAAGCCTTTAATGAATTAAACCGAGATAATTTTTACTCCCCTATACTAAATGAAGATACAGTCGACTCCCTCGAAACCCATATCCCTCTAATCCCATACTTCCGGCTAACCCATAGAAATTTGGGTCCATAAAATTTATGGGCGGGGAAAAGTGGCCCAAAACCCATACCTCCCACTATTCCCTTAACCCATAGTTTTTTTTGGGAAACCTGAGGTCAAAAGCCATAACCAAAATTTGCCAAAGCTGAAAATTTATGAAAAAAATCTGCATCCTTGTGTATTTTTCAGCATAATCAGTCTCAAAATGCTTCCAAAAGACCTTTCACAATTCAGCGTAACAGATATTGAAACCGGTTTCAATGCCCTACAAACAGAGAACAACAAAAGACTCAAGCCTCTCAAGCAACTTATGAGTGAAGGGAAAAAATTGTCGGAGGCGGATGAACAATTCATAGACTGTGCTGGAAACTTAATAGATGAAACACTTGTATTGAGGAAGATCAAAGACAAAGAAAATGTGGCTAAGGCTGCCAGTCAATTCAACAAGGATGAGCTGAACAGACTTGAAGTTTTGATTTTGAAATTCAATCTGACAAAGGAAGCAGTGATTGCCAAAAAACCAAGTAAGCTGTAACCTTCAAGCTGTAATTGAGTTGTTCACTTGCTGAAAAGATGTGTTGTTCAATGTTTTAGGCTCCAAGAAACGTGTAGCTGAGGAAAGTAAAGGCGAAGATACCCCACCAACAAGTAAAAAGAATAAATCAACAAAGTCTCAATCAACTCTGGCTCAGCGAGTTGAAGTCCTTGATTGGTACGAACGGAATGGTTGCAATCAATCTAAGACTGCGCGTCACTTTGCTTCAATCTATCCCAATTTGAATATCAAGCAACCACTTGTTTCAGAATGGGTCCGAGACAAGGACAAGATTCAACAGAATCATGGAGCTGGTCACACTGGATCTCAAAAGAACACAGCCGAGCATCCACAGGTTGATGAAGCACTTCAAGCCTGGGTTCAACAGGCTGTCATTGCAGGCTTAACAATCACAGGCGATGTGATACGAGCCAAGTGGTGTGAATTTGCTAAACTCTTCAAAATCTCTGAACAAGACTGGCTTGCTCTTAGTGAGGGATGGCTCACTCGATTCAAGACTTGGAACGGTTTACGCCACATAAGAAAGCACGGAGAAGCAGGCTCCGTCCTTCCCGATACTGTCGCTGCCAAGCGTCAACGCCTCCAAGAAATTACCAACCTTTACCATCCACGAGATATTTGGAACATGGATGAGACTGGTCTCTTCTACGGGTTGGTTCAAATCTTATCTCTTTAACATATGTATACAGTGTAACGTTGATTGATAACAATCACCTGCTTATGTTTTAGCATGCCCCCAGACAAAGGTCTTGCATTTGGTCCAACATCAGGGGTTAAAGGTGATAAGCGAAGATTGACTTATGCCCTTGCTGCTAGTGCCGAAGGTGAAAAGATTGAACCTTTCATTATTGGCAAGGCAAACAAGCCTGCATGCTTCAACAAGAAAAGTGGCGAGAGTCTTGGTTTTTATTACCGCAACAACACCAAAGCATGGATGACTTTTGAGCTGTTCAGTAGCTGGATAACGAAGTGGGACCAAGATCTTGCGGTTCAAAAACGACACATACTCCTACTAGTTGACAACTTCAGTGGGCATGGAGAGCCTCCCAAGTACAAGCTCACAAACATCCGTTTAGAATTCTTTGCACCCAATTTAACTTCTCATATTCAACCCTTGGATGCTGGAATAATAGCCACATTCAAGTGTCGCTACCAATCAAACTTCATCAACTATTCACTGAAGCGTTATGATTCAGAGGTCCCGATCGCCGAAATCTACAAGATACATCAACTCGATGCAATGAAATTGGCTCAAGATGCTTGGTTCTGTGTCACTGAAAGCACAATATCGAATTGCTTCCGTAAGACTGGGATCATCTCACCTCGAAATCCCGATGGATCGGTAAAGGACGGCCCTACTTGCCTCCAATCAGACTCCGACATGAACCTTTCAAAGGTCTTGGATTCTGAAGCCAAGGCTCTGTTGGCTGAAGATCTCGACCAGCTTGAACAGCTCAACCTTGTTAATCAACGGAATCAAATGTCGATTGCTGAGCTTCTCAATCCTCAGGGAGAGCACTCTAGTGGATTAGAGCAATGGACTGTAGATGAAATATTTGAATCGATAACTCAACGAGACACTAAGGAAGATCACGATACCGCGTCCGATATCATAGAGGTTTCCCCTCCTCGCCCGAGCTACTCCGCCTTCAAACAATCTCTTTCCGTTGTTTCCGAGTATGTTAAGCATGCAGATACATCCGAAGCGAAGTCTTTTGAAGCTGCCATTTGTGCTGCTACCAGACATTTTTGTGTGGTTCATACACGCTCTTTAAAGCAGGCTTTGGTATCTGACTTCTTTAATAAGAAATAACTACAATAGTCTTCAATGTTATTACTGCTGTTGTATCACACAACAATATAGAAATGAATTTTCTGAGCAACTCTTTAAAAAAAAAATCTCCCTCTCAACCCATACTTTGCCTGCTAAACCCAAATCTATGGGTTATGAGGGAGATCCTCCAAAACCATACTCCCATAAAACCCATAGTTTTGGGTTTCCATAAATGGGTATGGGTTTTGAGGGAGTTGACTGTATTTCATTTGGAAGTCTTATTAATTCAAACCAAAACAATCTCACCTCGACTGGACTTCAAGAAGATGTCACAATGAATTCCTTTGATTCAGACCGACTCGATCTAATTGGAACCGATCACGAATCACATCATCTCAATCCTCAGTTCAACCCAGGTGATTTCAAGTCTCAATTCAACAACTCCAACATTTCAATCACCGGTAATTCATTTTAGCTCTCCCTCAGTTGACTTTTGTTATATCTAACAATCTCAATCTCTTTTCCTTTTGTTCAAACCTAGATGAAACCACATTTGATTTTGGTTACAATCAAGCTGGCTTGAATCGAGTGCAAGATCAACTGGATCAATTTAATGAACAATTTGAAGAAAATTGATTTCAAGAAAATCAACTTCAACAAAATCAATTTCAACAAAATCAATTTCAAGAAAATCAATTTCAAGAAAATCAATTAGAAGATAATCAATTTCAAGAAAATCAATTTCAAGAAAATCGATTTAATGAGAATCAATTTAATGAGAATCAATTAGAAGAAAATCAATTTAATGAGAATCAATTTAATGAGAATCAATTAGAAGAAAATCAATTAGAAGAGCAAGATCATCAATTAAAAGATAATCAATTTAATGAAAATAAATCAGAAGAAAATCAATTAAAAGATAATCAATTTAATGAGAATCAATCAGAAGAGAATGAAGTTCAAGATGATCAATTACAAGAAAATAATCCTCAACCAAAGAACCAATCCAAAAAGGCTCGACAAGCAACTTTGAATTTGGCTAAGCGACCTGCAAAGCCTCTACCAACTCTGAATGCAAATGAAGTTAAAAAGAAACAAACCGTCGACAGTGCACTCAAGCAAAGCAATTCCGAGCAATAATTTCTCCAAGGAACAAATTGACCTTGCAAGTATCAAGCAGGACAAACGAGCTCATATTGCAAGTACTTCAGCAGCAGACGCATTAGCATTTGAAAAAGAGAAGTGGGAAACTCAGCAGGTACGCGAAGATGCAAAGAGTGCGTCTGAGGCAGCTCAACTTTTCAAAATTTCTCAGGCAACTCGTGTTCACAAAGATAAGAAAGCACGGTGAGAGGCAATTGAGCGTTGTCGCAAGGAAAAAATGCCTATGGAAGAAATCAAGGAGTACATCGATTTTCTTTTTCCACCTTCTGAAACAGCTTAAAAAACATTTATTACAAAAAGGAACCTCACTCAGCCAAAATGTTTGTATTTAACAAATTTTATTTTCTTTACTCTTATTAAATAAAAATGTACAGTATCTTTTCAAAAAAACAACTTTTTTTCCTTTACTCTTCAGAATTCTTTTACTAAAAAGCACATATTTTTAAAAACTCCTGGTCCTTCAAATTTGTATCAGATTGTCTCGTTCTTGTTTTAGCAATTGTATTGAAGTAATACAGATCAAGTATCAATGTTGTTGAAAGCAACTGCATAATCACGTACTGCCTCTCGTCAAAGGTACCCCAAATCGTCCTGACCAATGCCTGCATTCACATCAAGATGTAAATTTGGTAATCCCACAGGTTCCTCATCCTCTTCGTCATATTCATCTTCCCATGCATCTCCAAGTTGAGCAAGCATATTGTGTAATAGAATACAACATCGGATCCAATCAATGATTGGATCCATATCTTTTTCATCATCTAATCCCAATCGAAGACCTCGCAATGATCCAAAACGCAATTTTAAAATACCAATTGCATGCTCGTTACGAACTCGAGCTTGTGCTACATAAGTATTGAACTTGCAGTTTCGTTCTTGAAGTGCAGCGGCGCCTTTGTAGGTTGCTACAAGTGTGTTGCTGACTCGATATGCCGAGTCAGCAAGCAAATATTCATCTGAACCAGAGGTCAGCTGAGTATTCGAAATCAAAAGTGATTGATTTGACTAACCTTCAGAAAAATGCTGCCCAGGATTGGTAGCAAGATTCATCAAAGAATAGCACTTGTTGTCGTGGCAAGATCCAGGCCAACACGGTATACAGAGCTGTGATCCTTCGATCACAGTCGCAGATAACTTGAGCATTGATAGAGTAGCGTTTCTTGCGGTCAAACCAAGTCTCGCCATCTATCCCAGGTCTTTGATAGAGCGGGAAAGTAGTTCCGTCTATGAATCCTACACAACCAGGAAAGCCTTCCAAGGCCATTACCTGAGAGATTTCCTTTTGCCGGTCACAATCAGGCCATTTGAGATAATCGGCAGCGTACTTGTTGATGGCCTGAATGCACCGGCGTGAGCAATTAACTACCACTCCAGATGAGAGCTTATAAGTTCGGGCTAAACGGCCTAATGAAGCGCCATTTCCTGCACTGCCCAATCGCTCCAAGGTAAGAGTAAGCTGCCTGGCGACAGGCGGTTGTGGATTGTTAGATGTTGAGAAAAAGATCGGGTGACCAATGATCAGATCCAAGATTGCATCATAGCCAGCTCTCGTGGTTCGCATGGCTTGTTTAAACTCAAATGGGCGATCGCGTAGGACATCATTGATATTAAAGTCATCCTCAAATGGCATCTTCCATCGAGGTTTGTGATATCTCATCTCGGTGACCAGCTCTAAAAGGTCTTCAAGCTCATCTTCTGCATTGAAGACAAAGTCAAATATCAAAGCTGAGACTTTGTCATCCGGATAAATTAAACCACCCATTGAAGGGATCATTCGTTGCCCAAATATCACCTCTTGCATTCTGAACTCATGAGCTTCTTCGCAGGCTGATTGATACCATTGCTCTATTACATTGATTGTTCTCTGACGTTCGGAGATTCTAACCATGGTGATGGATCTGGAAGTTGCGGGAAGTTGTTGTTGACCGAGGAAGGTTTGAACCTTGTTTGTTCAAGCGGGTGCTTGGGTTGACTGACTGTACAAAACCCGCAGAGTTCTCATTTTACTGCTTGGGTAGCCTACAGCGGCAAGAAGTACATTAATTTTACTTCATTTTTACGACAGATTTTTACTACAGCGGAAATCTTTTTTTACAACAAAAACATAAAAAGATTTCCGCGTTAAAAAAAATCTGTCGTATTTATCTTGACTTGACACCCCTTATTATTGAGTATACTGAGTATTTTTGCTTATTTTTGGCCCTGTAAACCCGTACAAAGTGAGTATCAGTTGAGTATGTACTCATACTTGGTACTCATTCCTGCATCCCTGCACCGCACCGCAACAGCCAAAGGCTGCATTGCTGACCCGACGTTGGACGGGGCCTTCTCCACAACAATCAGAGGCCTTTTGCCAAAGGGTGCCTTCAAGCCTTTTGCTTGATGCGCAATGACGCTGGGCTTGACCACTTGCACACGCAAATTGCCTAAGCACAGGCTGAGGTGAGTATGTTTGCATGGAAATATTTGCAAGTGAACAAAATACCAATGATTTGCCAATAGTGCAAAGTGGGGTGAAGAACTTGGAATATTTGAGTGGGATGCTGGACTTGGCAAGTTGACACCGAGTAATTGACCAAAAGATGCATCTTATCTTTTTCCAGAATGCATTTGTACTGGTGACCTGCACACAGCTAATCATGTGTCCCTGTGCAAGAAATTTCTCAAAACTGTCTCTGAATGACCTGAAAAGATTAAAGCAGTTCAAAAGAAAAGAATTGCAAAGTCAATCAAAAGCCAAGCTATTTCAAGTCACACACATCATCAACAAAACTACATAAATTGCTCTGATCTCAAAGCATGATTAATTAGTCAAAAGAACTAAAAAAAGAAAAAAAACTAAATAGAGTGCCAAATGAAACATCAAACAGATTACAACTTCACGAAGAAAGGAAAAAGAAAAACTGATTTCATTACTCTGTCAATGACAAATCTCCTAATCCAAGTTGTGTTCTATAAACAATATGTTTGGTTGGATCGGCTGGTGTACTTTGGTTTTTAGGTTGAATCCCTGTCAAGAATTCCGCATCATCAAATGATTCATTCACTGTCACATCACCTCCCAAAAACATTGGTTGTTCCTTTAAACATGATACTGTCTTGTCATTTGAATCTTCTTCATCCATTTCATTTCCATCAGGTGAAGTGACTCGATCCCAATTAAAAATTGTAGGATCTCGTGGTCGAACTCGATGAGGAATCCCGATCGGCGTGTTAAGCGTATTCTCGATCATCGTGTTATCGTGAGTATTCTCATCTACATCATGATGATTATCAAGACGCATGCGCTTCTTGTCCTCAGGTCCGTCCTCGTCAGCTTCCTCAGGATGATTGTCCTGCTGATCAGTTTGGAATTGGTTGGCTTGATTCACTTCTTCTTCCTCTTCTTTCCAACGACCGAAGTCAAATGAAAGACCTAATTGTGCCAAGTCGCTGTTGACCTTTGGAGGTAATGGCATCCAAATAGTATCTTCGTGGTCAAAGTCGACGAGTAACTGGGTTGGTCCACCACTAGCCGAAACCGAGCGACTTGAGCTGGCTGTTGGGTCATTGACGCTTCTTCCTCGCTGACCTGGTGTCGCAGAGAGTGATTGTGATAACGAGGTAGTCTTCATTGGCGTCTTTTGAGCCGCCGAATGGTACTCGGACTTGCTTATCGTCTTGGATGTTGTAGCGTGAGGTTTTCGGTGCGGCGTAGCTGCAGGGTAAGGTCGTCTAGGCGTAGCAGATGAGTTGGATTTCTGGAAGGCAGGGGTCTTGGGTGGTTTCGACTTGGCAAATGTCGGAGGATTTGATGTTTTAAACAGATAAGGCGAGTTGGGTGATGGGGGCAAGGGCACACTCATGGGTACAATAAGATCATCAGGCAATCGAGTACATATGTTAGTTGAGGGAGGTTTGGAAGCTGGGGGGTCAGGAACTACGACCCCTTTTTTAGTTGATCGAGAGACGGGAGGAGTCGGATGACTATCAGAAGGTTGTACGATCGTTGGTGAAGGTTCCGCAATAGGTGGTGAAGGTTCCTCAATAGATGAAGGTTCTGCGATGGGTGGTGAAGGGTCCACGATGGGGGGTGAAGATTGCACAATAGTTGAAGGTTCTAAAAGAGGTTGTGATGGTGGTAGTAGTCGTGATGGCACCGATTCAGGGAGTGCGGTAGAAATTTGTTCAGACTGAGGTTCATCGGAGATTGGCGAGGGGACGGAGGGCTCTAGTGGCGGCTCGCTTGACACGGGGGCTTCGTTTGATTCGGGTGCAGGGGATGGTGGAAGAGGAGTGAGGACAGGAATCCGAAGTTCTTCGGGTAAGCCAGACACAAGAGTGTGAGGAATCGGTTTTGATGATGCAGGAGCAAGCGGTCGACTGGGGACTGACTTTGGATTGGATTTGAGAGCTGGCTTTGAAGACTTTGAAGGCTTGAATGCCTTTCGATAACCGGTCTGACTGATCGGATTCCCAGTGGTGTCTTGTTGACCAACCTTGGTAATCGCACCCACCGACTGTTTGAGATTTGCACTTTCTTGTGACTCTGGAATTGCACGTCTGGGAAGAGGGCGTGTGGGGACCGGATGTGAAGTAGGGGGTGGGGCAACTTGGCTCGATCCAGAGGCAGTTCTTGACGGCTTGAATCCACGATTGGGGATCATAGGCTCACTGGAAGACAACACATTGACTCCATGAGGATGAGTGGATGGTAGATGCTTATGAGTAGTGTTGGAGTGCCCAAGATTCGTCGTCTTAGAGAACCCATCAGAAGGACCATGATTGGTAGAGGCGATGGGATTGAGTGGTACCCTGGTGGCAGTCCTAGTAGTACTATTGGTAGTCGGATCGGGGGGAGGGAGAGCAACACGCTGAGCTCTCATGGTTGAGTTGGATCGTTTCTTGAAAGCAGCGGATCTACTTTCAGTCGCACCGTGAGAAGGAAAGGTTGAAGTGGTAGGGAGAGGTCCAGATTCTACAGTCTGACGTGCTTGTCGTCGAGATGGTTGAAGAGGATGATCGGGTGGAAGTGGGACAGAAGCAGCTAGACGAAGCGTGGCAGAGTCAGAAGATCCAACAGCATGATGACTTGAAGTGGGTGCGTGAGATCTAGCTTGTTCAGGCGCGGTTGGCTGTGAGCGATTAGTGGATCTAGCGAGGTGATTGCCAGCCTCCTTGGATCGCGAAGGTTGAGATGAGTTTGTTGTCTTTTCATTTGCTGTGCGCTTGTTATTATTGCTCGGCGGAATAGGACGACTAGAGGAAGAAGTAGGTTGAGGCTCTTCAGGCGGAATGGACGAAGATCCAGGTGGCTTGTTAAGACCGAGGTAACGCTTGATAGTAGGAGTGAATGGTTGGGACAAACTAACAACAATTGCAAAGAGGTTAATTTTCAAGACGAAAATGTGAGTCATTGGATTGTATGAGAAGGACCAAACTTACGCAGAAGCGCGTGATGGCCATTGTTTTTGATAGAGAATCCAAATCCTCTTGAAGATTGCTCTCACTTTCGGATCACGATCTCGACCGCCTATTTTGATAGCAGATTCGATATCAACAAGCCGTTTGTTCAAACCTTCACGTGTAACAGTAGGTTCTTTGATGAGCTCAAGCTGATCGCGATCACGTTCAGGACTACCACCTAGACAACATAATAAACCATCTGCACATCCTATCCTAAGGGAGATTGATTTATCAGAGAGACCATCTAGTAAAAGAGGGATGAATGAAGCTGATCTTGTTCCACGAATGAGAGTATTGAGTGCTATTGAAGCTCTAGTGACATAAATTTTCGAAGCTCTTGCCAAGAGTTTGACGATAGTAGGAATGTAAAATGGTATTGCACTATCCCAATGAGATCCTAAACGAGAAGTTGAACCGATCAAATCGAGTGCAGTACCCGAAAGACGCGTTCTTTCAGTCGAAAGAGCTGAAACGATACCACGGACGATATCACTCTCTTTCCATCTACGTAAAAAGTCGTCTGGAAAATCGCAAGCACCACCACGGATAGCAGCAGTGAATTGTTTTAAACTTGCATCAATCTTCAGCCAAGTATCTTCAGTTTCATCGACAGAGAGGGCCGTTTTGAGTAAATCGAATTGATGATGGCACTGTTGAGGAGAAGTGACCTGTTTGATGAATTGAGATTAGTTATTTGTTGAGAATGAAGTGTAGACTGTTGATGGAAAGACTTACTGATATTTTCTCATTAACTTCTTTGATTGGCATTTTACTAATCTTGATGTGATTTGGTGTTAGTGGTCGTTGTCTTGTAGAGAGAGAGAGAGAGGTCATTTAACACTTGACTTAATATTAGAGCTTAAGTAGTTTTAATGTTGAAAATTTAAAAGTTAAAATTTGATTATGGGATGTGAGTCGATCCCATTCACCAATCCACCGACGCATTCATCCAAGAAGTTTTTCAAAAAAATCCAATTCAAATCATGACCACTTCCAATGGAAACCCATCAACTTCAGCACCATCAACAATACCATCAAGCACTTCATCAGATCAAGATTCCGACAGAGCTCCATTAGGTTCATCTTCAATCTTCAATTCAATATCTTCATCTCAATTTATCACTTACATGATCTTAATACCTCTTAATCTTCATCGTTAGGATCCGGTGCCAGGTTAGTCCCTTCCCTTGATTCAGTCCAATGATGTCCAGACTTTCACTAATCTACAAATCTTTTTAGTGCCTATGATCCTTCTTTAGATGGTACTTCTGTGGCTTCTACAGATGCTGAAGATGGTCCAAAACCTACTCTTGATGAACTTTCAGACGAAGATAAGGCGGTCAGTCGAATCTCAATTCATCATCATCATATCTTAGCGCGCCCTAATACATTTTGAACAATCAAAATTAGGATGCCTTGAGGTTGAAAACAGAGGCAAACAAATGCTTTGTTGGTAAGTCTTCATCTTCGTAACTAATTTTCACAAAAACTGATCATGCATGGCTCTTTCTTTTTTAGCTTCTCAATACCAAGAAGGTACCTTTGATTTCAAACTTGAATAAAACATAATCAACATCATCATGTTTATCAACTCTCATTCTCATTTTCGTCTCATCTAAGCCCTCGATCTTTATACCTTATCCCTCGGACGCAATCCCTACGATCCAACGGTATGGTGTAACCGTGTGTACTATTCACCTTTTCCCAACTGTGATCCAATCAGCTCATGAGCCTCACAGACCTACTCACTTGATTCTTACAGGTTCTGCTGTTAGACTTAAACGTGAAGAACATGGATTAGCCATCATGGACACCTGTAAGGCATTCGATAGTTTCAGGTATTCACGGCTTAAATTAATATATCTCTTATAATTTTGTAGCCCGCGCCATTGATCTCGACTCAAAGTACGTCAAGGCTTATTTTCGAAGAGGTACAGCTCACCTGAGTATCATGAAACCTCATTTAGCAATCAAAGATTTCAAATCGGTTCGTTTCTTTTCATCTCCTTCACTTCGTATATCTTCATCGCTCACCTTTCACTTCGTATTCATCAGTGCCTACAATACGATCCTAAAAACCTTGCGGCTCAAACTCAACTTGCCGCTACCGTCAAGCTAGTCCGTCGACTTGACTTTGAACGTGCGATTGCTTCCTCTGATGATGAACCAGTGTCATCTAAAATTCGAAAATTGATTGCCGAGGGTGGATGTGAGTTGGACCCCTCATATACCGGTCCAATGCTCTCAAAGGGTCCCAATGGATACCAGCCCAATGAAACTTTTATCAAAGAAATGTTAGAATGGTTCAAGCAGGGCAAGACGCTGCCCAAAAGATGGGTTTATGAGATCGTACTTGGTTGTTATGGATTCTTGAGCCAGGAACAGAGTATGACTGACTGTACCATTCCAGAGGGAGAGACGGTAGATGTGTAAGTCTTCAAGTTGTCCAAAAATAATCTTGTAGACTTTAGGCTCAAAGCTGGGTATACACTCTTCGATACATACTTGTTCTCTTCTCCTTCAGAATCGGAGATACGCATGGTAAGGTCTTATTCACTCTCATTCGATATCGAAGGGTGTTATTTACTGTCCCATCTGGTTCACAACAGGACAATTCTTCGATGTTTTGCATCTTCTTACACTCACCGGAATGCCGTCAGAAAACCATACACTCGGTGAGTATATTTTACTGCAACTCGTTAAGTTTCCTTGGTCGGCTCACTTTTGGTCTTTGATGTCTATCTATAGTCTTCAATGGAGACTTTGTTGATAGAGGAAGTTGGAGTACCGAGGTGGTGTTGACAGCCTTTGCTCTCAAATGGTATCTACCAAACAAAGTCTTCGTAAGTCGGAGATATCTTCTTCATGTTATTGATCATCATGTCACATGTAACAATATTTTCAAGAATACATTCTGACGAACCCTCTTTTTTGACATCTCTCATAGCTGAATCGTGGCAATCATGAGACAGCAGACATGAATAAAGTTTACGGATTCGAGGGAGAGGTAAACGCCCTCTTCTTCACTCTTGAAAACCTTCCCCTGGTTTATCAAAGAGACTTGAACTGATAATCATATGTCAACAAATTTTAGACCAAGAAAAAATACAGCGAAATGGTTTACAAACTCTTCGAAGAAGTGTTCTGTGCCTGTGAGTCTCTTATTCTTGATCTCCACAGACATCTCTCCATGATTCTGACAATCTTTGCTTGGATCATAGTACCTTTATGTTGTCTTATCACAGCAAGTTGTCCGCCCGCACCTACCAACATTTCACAAATCCCAGCCGAGCCATTCTTTTCACCAGAGGGTCGAAAACGATTCTTTGTAGTCCATGGAGGTTTGTTTTCAAGAGATGAAGTCGAATTAGATGAATTAAGAAAGATTCCTAGAATGAAAAAGAAACAACCTGGTAATGAAGGATTGATGATGGAATGTCTTTGGACTGATCCTCAAGATGGACCAGGAAGAGGTCCTAGTAAGAGAGGTGTTGGACTTGGATTTGGACCGGATGTGACTGAACGTTGGTGTAAACATGCAGGAATCACTGGTTCGTTTGATCTTTTGAATTATCAACCTATCTTCGATGTGTGAAGAAGAAAACGACAAATGCTGATTAGATGATGATGAGGTGATCTTTAGCTGTGATTCGATCGCACGAAGTCCGAGATGCTGGATACTCAGTTGAACATGCAGGAAGATGTATCACAGTCTTTTCAGCACCGAATTATGTAGATCAAGTTGGAAACCTAGCTGCATTTGTTAGGATCGATGATCGAGGTACACTAAGCTTTACATCATATAAAGCTCAATCACATCCAGATGTGAAACCTATGGCTTATGCTGGAGGATTTATGGGTCTAAGTGGACTGATATGATTCAAAAGAAATATTTATGAAAAAAAGATATGAAATTCGAACGATATTGATCAAATGTTCTTTTTGCTGTTATCTATGAAAGGAGCCAGGCTGACCTTCCTGTGCCAAGAAAAGTACAAAGGTTTCAATTGGATTACATGTCTTGTATCATGAATAGTGGTATCTAGTCACATAGACTGAAATAAAAGAAGCAAAGGAATACATTAGCAAGAAGTGATCTTTGATCTGAGTCAGTTGTGATGCCGACACAAGGATGATGTGAAATTTGATAGTGAAGCCGTGTCCTTACTCTGGTCTGCTAAGGCTCTTTATCTGGAACAAGAACTCAGATCTCTTGGTATAATGTTCATTTTCACATTTTCCACGAATTGGTTCTTGGCAATCTTCCTTTGAAAGAATGATTACTGGGTAACAAAGTGTTTTCAGTTCACTGAAATGCTGTCTATTCAAGCTATGATCGATGTCATGGGGAAATGTAGGCCAAATTGTGATGTAGGGTTCACAACTCTTGGTCTATGTCCACTGGCAACATGTCGACAAAATCTTTTACAAAACACAGGAATACCATGGTGTATTTTTCTTTAAACAGAATTCACTGGCTTTCAACTGTAAGTGTTCTGGAGACTGAAGAGATGAACAAAAGACATAAGGATACAAAAGTTGATCGACAAGAAGAGCTCATGGCGAATATTTTGAAAGAGCGTTGCGCAATAGTCACAGCACAAGACAGGCAGTAATTGACATGAGATCAAAGGGTATATTTCTAGAAGAGATGAATGAACGCGAGGGCTTAAGGGATGATTGCCAAAGTTGTCCTCAGCCGTTCGATAACTTTCTTACACTCCTCTTCTGTCCCAACGGTGATCCTTAAACACCCCTCACATCCAAACTCTTCACCTCGGAATCTCACAACAATGGCCTCTTCTTTTTGTAAACCTGCCATATGTTGATAAACCTTCTTGGCTCGAGCGCTATCTGGACCACCACCGCTACTTGCCAACACTTGAATCAAGATGAAATTGGCCTCTGTCTTACCCAGGATTTGACCCATATCAGTGATCTTCTGCAATTCTGCTGCCAACCAATCTCGATTCGATCGGATTTGTGACAGATTTGTGTGCGTTTGGTTTAGGGCTTGAGGTAAAGTGGCAACATAAGCAAGACTTGCAGTAGGAGATGATATGGTATAAGGCGCCTTTGTATTGTTAAGTACTTGGATCAATTCTTCAGATCCATACGCGATACCCAAACTTTGAATATAGTGTAAGAGAAATGATCAGTCTATCCAAAAGAGGACTTGACATTTTTATAATGAATAACAACAAGTGAGTATTTCAAATGCTCACCGTATTCCAGCCAGACCGAAGCCTTTGCTTAGGGTCTGAACTACGACCAAATTCTGATACCCTTCACGCAAGAGTTGTAAAGCGCTTTGGTCTTGACCAGCGAAGTCGATATATGCCTCATCGACCACGACAAGACCTTTGTAGCGTGAATCGGATAGAAAAGTTTGGAGGAAGACTAGGGAGATGGTAGTGCCGGTAGGATTTCCAGGAGAGCAAAGAATGACAAGTTTAACTGGCCGAGTCGGAGGTGAGTTTTCAATCGCTTGAATAATCTGTTATTAAGACAGCTTCAGGAGTGAGATCAGGCCAAGTTGAATGATGTTTTTACTGCATACCATCTCGTAATGTGGAGTAAATGCACCAGCTGTGACATTCAGTGGAACTGGAATCACTCCGACATCATTGACTCTAGCACAGACGGTGTACATTCCATACGTCGGAGGAGTGACAATCACCCGATCACCTTGATCTTCTGTGTCGCCGGGTTTGCAGGTAATTCGAAAGAGTAGGTCCAAGACTTCATCGGAACCTACGCCAAGAAACACATTCGAAGGCGATAGTAATGGTAATGAAGGAGCAAATTGGTTGCGATAGTTGCACAGGTTTTGTTTGATTGGGATATGCAAGGGAGACGGATATCGGTGTAAAGATAAAGAGTCGAGGTCTAGTCCATTTTCGTGAGTCACGGCCGAAGAGGTAGCTGTGATAAAAATCAAAAAAGTCAGTTCAAGGCTTATGCAATAAAGAAAAAGTGGAAATGAAGACTGACCAAGTAGAGAAGGGGCTGCTAAAGCACTACCCAAAGAATTTTCGTTGGCATCCAAAAGGACACCCTGATCATAATCATCTCGAGCGCAGCGATAGGGCTTGAGTGAAGCTATGTTCGGTCTGATGAGACTTTGAAGTGAGAAATGAGATGAAGCCATCTTGTCAATCGCCACAAGAAATTTTAAGGAAAGTCAGAATAAGAGTTGTCCAAAGCTGTATGTATGCGCCCCAAAAAATTATCAGATGAGACTTTCAAAAACCCGAGTTTCGGAAATCAAGCTCAGCACCGCGAATTTCGGGAACCCCGAATCGTATGTACCGAAAAAACCCCGGACAGATCTCATCACATATCTCGTCTTTTAAGTTTTGAGGCTTCCTCATCCTCTCCTTCATCCTCTGCATCTGCTTTAAGAGCTCATACCAACAATGCATATTGACCAGGACAGAAAATCTAAGCATGCTTAAATATGCTAGTGTCTTAGATATTGACATTTATCCAAACCGTGGTATCAACTGGAGATGGACCTATTCATCTATGCCGATGTCACGTTTTTTTGCAATCTCGCCTTTCAAACCAGGACGTCTCTCAAGAGATCAGGTAGCGCTAGAATCATTGGCAGATGTTTGATATTTTCAAAGACTGTTGCAGAGAAGGCAAAGTCTAAAAGTGGTCTAATCGCCGATCGACAAACTCATCCTAACTCATCGTCCTTGAGACCCTGAGGCGCCCTACTCCAAGCGGCGTTGGGACTCGCATTTTTCCGCTCCCGATGGGACAGATATGATCACAAGTCAAGGCCAGTACCTGCAAGCGACTCCCCAAAACTTTCATGATCTGGCTCAATGCAGAAACAACTTTCCTTCCCTCAAACTCAAACTAGAATCCCTCATCAAGCTTGTGTTCTCATCTTGCCCAAGCCGCCTCATCTGCACTTTCATTCTACCTATTGCCCATCGTTTTTGCACTTTTTAATTTTCATCCTTCACGCTTGAGGTCTGCTTCGAAAAGCATTTAATATCACCAATACTTTATTCAATACGGCGTCCTTTGATTTATTCTACACAATCTTTCACCTTTCATTTCGTCGTGATGAAGACTCTGACTCGGACTCTCTCTTTTATCAAAACTTTCGCTTTTGTTTTACTCATTCTATCATGGACATGTGGTGTGGCCAAAGCTCATTGGCATCCAAATGCGATTTTAAGGATCTCCAAAGGCTTTTTGGCTGGAGATTGCACCGTGAGACCTTCAGTGATTATCAATGGTACCTCCCCTGGACCAGAGCTTCGGTTCAAAGAAGGACAACGCGTCTGGATAAGAGTCTACAACGACCTTCCGGATCAAAACACAACTTTACACTTCCATGGATTGAGTCAATTTGGCTCACCCTTTGCAGATGGAACACCGGCCACTTCTCAGGTTAATTTCACAATCCTTAAAACGCAATGATCACATCACGCTCGCACTAGAGTCTCAATTGATGTTTTTGTTTGCTCTTATTCTGTCTAGTTTCCAATTGCTCCTCACTCGTATTTTGATTATGAGTTCCAACTAGAATCTGGTAGCGCGGGGACATAGTAAGTGATACTCATGTGGTCTGGTATCTTCTACTTTTCAGGATCTAGCACACTGATGTTTTCTTTGGATCCGATATCAAGCATGTATCATACTCATGTTGACTTTCAACTTGTAACTGCGCACGGCGCTTTTATTGTTGAAGATGAGGGCCCACCGCCGTACTCCTATGACGAGGAATTGACTTTACTTTTTGGTGATTACTATCATCAGAGTGACTATCGGATCATGTCATGAAACTACAAGCCACACCTTTTCAGTGGCCAGGTGAGCCTTCGAGCTTGACTGTGAACGGAAATGCACTGGCGCACTGTGATCCATCTCGCGGCTACCGCTGTAGTGGGGAATGTCATCAGCACGTAATGAATTTAAAACCCAGCCGAACGTATCGTGTGAGGTGAGAGTTATATCTAATTGGTCTGGTGATTAGACAAAACAACATCTAAAGTATCTGTGTGCTTCACAGGTTCATTGGAATCACCGCCCTGACTTTCCTCTACATTGGCCTCGAAGACCATCATGAATTCGAAATCATAGAAGCTGATGCAGCTTACCTAAAGCCTACGCGGACTGACCACCTTGAACTGCATTCGGGACAGCGTTACTCCTTCTTATTACGTACCAAAAGCAGGGCTGAACTTCGTGCGTTGAACAAGACAACTTTTTGGGGAAGAATTGAGTCACGATGGCGGCCAATTCGTGACAAAGGATCATTCGTAATTACGTATGACCGTGGATATGAACAAGAACTCGCGACTTTTCCACCACGCAACTTGGCAAGAAGAGTTTTCCTTCCAGATGAGCGTGTTAGTTGGGTCAACCGGGCCTTCGCGCCTCTCCGCCAACATGATGTCTCACCCACAGAACAGGAGGTGACCCGGCGCATCATGATCCGTGCTCAACAATTGACAACAGCAGGTGGTGGTTCACAATATTTTGTCAATGGACAAGCGGTTCGTGATGAAAAGTTTCTTTAGATGCCACTCTTACATAAGAGAACTGAAGTCCTTGTGCATGATTAGTACTCCGAGAAATTTCCAAAAGTGCCATTCTTGGTTCAGGCATACTTGAACCCGTCCTCTTTGCAGCCAGACTACGGACAAGCGGAAGTGAACCATGGATATGACTCGTCTACCTCATCATTTCCTTTGCGACTAGGGGAGACTGTGGAAATTGTAATCTTCAATTTTGCTTCAAGCTTAGGTGAAGCCGAAGCACATCCATGGCAGTGAGTCATTAGTCCATGACTTTTACAAGAGACATTTCTTAACCTGATCTCGTCGCTTGCAACAGTTTTCATGGACAGCATCCGTTTATGGTCGCCCAAGGATATGGAAAATATAGTCCTGAAGCAGCGCGCCGGATTGAGGCCCAAAATTTTGTCAAGTATGGAGGTTTGCCACATCGACGAGATACTCAAGTCATCCTTCCCGGTCAGGGCGCTACCTATGAGGACGAGAAAATTGCTGAAGGAACACTGTCAAGTTGGATAGTTCTACGGATGCGAGTTTCAGTCAGCGGAGCATTTTTAGTGCATTGTCATATCCAGGTAGGCCCAATCTCCTATAAGTCCTCCCTCTCACCCCGCCATCTCGTTCCCCGGCTGCGCATCGTATATCAGCGGGTGTGAACCAAATATTTAAGCCATTTTGGTGTACGTCGATGTCTACTCGCTCTGGCCCGTCGCTACAGGTACCACGTCCCTCCTCGCTGCTCAGTCGATGACTGAAAGAGTTAGAATTTCCAAGCATACGAGGAAGAACGCACGAAATTTCAAATCCCACCCCCGTTAAAGAACAAAAAACCCTCCTACATACCCTGTTCCCCAGCTCTTAAAGCTGATTAAGACTAAAGAAGTTGCGATATTGTTGTCACTCCAAGGTCTTACTAACCTCTTGTTATCCTCCATTATTGAAATACCGAAGCCGCATGCAATCATGGGAATGGCCACTGTCTTTTTGATTGGAACAGATAAACTCCCCCCTCTACCAACTAAGTTTATCCGCCAACATGCGTAAGTGGTTTCCTAACTGCCAAAGACTATACTGCAGTCATATCGTCTCATATCATTTTCAATTTTAGAACTTATAACGCCACTACACCAGATACACCAACTTCTTACTTTGATCTAATGCAGATTAAAAATACATTGACAGAATCATCAAAACACGAGTATCCAACAGATGCAAGTATGAAGGACTGGCTGTAGTAGGCTATCTTGATTATGACAATTAGATAAATCTGCTAGAAAAGTGTGACATTGAGTGATCACCTGACTGGGAGCATTTAATGGCAAAAGATAGATCCAAGGAGTTGATGGAATTGGTGATTTTCCTCAATGCCCTCTTGTGTTGGTGACCCTGGGCAGGACCTTACTCACACAAGCTGGGCTACCCCCTGGTGAATTTGAAATGCCACTTTAATTTCTTAAAATGTAGCACCATTTTTCTTACCACCATGCAATTTTTTTCTCCAAATCTTGAGAATGGGAGCTTTCCCAGGTGTAACTTGTCACCTTATGTATACAGCCAATTTGAAATGAATGACCTCTTTTGTGGAAAAAAGTTGTTGCTGCAGTGGTCAAAGCCAACCAAAAAACTTTCTTACAGGTTTTATGTTATGTATATTCTCAAAATTAGCAGAGAAACCAAACTTGGTCAAAAAGAAAAACAGGTTTTACACCATGATGCACTTTTCAAAATAAATCAGACATTCTCAAATTGGCTGTAATTCATGTAAGTATTGTGCCACCATCTACTTGTGTACCTGGTAAAATGTGTATATATGGGAAACTTACCTGCCGTTAGCAGGCGTGCTGGCGGGTATTGTAGCTCCACAAAAGCTGTTCAGGGCTGGATTTGAACCAACGGCCAGGTGCTGGGTCTGCACACCGGACCCAATTCATGTCAGGCCACTTTATCACTATAGGCTACCTGGCCAGTTACAATTTGAGGTGTCACTATTTTGCTACAAAGTATGACCTACTACCACGTGACCGCCATTAAGGTCACAACTGTGGGGGTGGGATAGGATCATGTGGGGAGGTGGTGGGTGTTGGATTATTCAGAAGAATCAAGAATCAGGAACTGGCATTTGAAGCTATCAAAATGAATTGACATGCCTCAGGTTAGTGCTGGGCTCATAACCTGATGATGCACAGAAGCTGCAAAAAGATGTCAGCACTCCAATTATGATATGAGTAAGAGAGAAACAGAGTGTTGGCACAAAGGATAGTGCTTGAGATACAAATGAACAAGATCAACACTCGCACAGTAGTAGGATCCGAAGAGTACAAGTTTATATATGGGATCATACAAGCATTACTTTGTGTATAAGCCTAACATTAATTTGATATTGTGAATAATATGATTTGAAATGATCTTGAGATATGTGGGATTAATTGTTACTAATGTATAAATGTAATATGAATTAATGTGAGTTAATATATATGTCAACATTATTTCTGCTTCCCTAGCCGGATTTCTGAAAGGCAACTCCTGCACTCCATTGAAACAAATCCTGACATGAACCATAGATGGATCAGGTGATGAATTTGTTACTTTACAACTTATCCTCTATTTTGCAACTGTATCAGCAATATTCCACTTGGTTCATTGAACACCAGACACACCTCCCATATGTTACATATAGGAGGTATCTTGATGACTACAGTCTGACCTGCGCAAATGTATACCCGCGCAACTGTATAACCCGTGAAAATGCATAGTTCAGGGGTTCTCCCCACGTGGTGCGGGCCAAATTTTATGCTTATTGCATAATTATGCCAAAAACCATAATGCATAACTTTAAAATGAAAAAACTGGGTCTTGAAACCCATAATGCATAGGTCAACTGGGAGCAAACAGAAGCAAACAGACCAAAACATCAAGCATGCCTGCCAGTGAAGAGCCCTCTCTGGGGGTGGAACCCCTCAAATACAACACCAACGATCCAATTCACTTCACACGTATTGGTAACATCATCTATCTTGCACCTTCCTCAAAAATCCCGGCAGACTTTCCACCCGATTTAATTTCAGAGGAGCATGATCTTCATTTACTAGAAGCTGGACTCAAAAGCCTTGTGGACGCTGCTCAAATACGCACCGACAAACTTGAATCACAACAAGAAGCCAGCGAAAAACTCTCGAACGAAGACGAGGATTGGCTGGACAACGGAGGTAATTACGTGACTGAGAAAGTTCTGGTAGATCTGTTCCTCTCCAGTGAAGAAAACGAGCCACGAAGATTATCAAGCCGTTCAACAATTAATTTCTTCTTATCAATTACAATTATTGGAAGCCAACAAAAAAAAGATGAATCTAAAAACTAAAAAGATACAATCCCGACCCCGCTCTTCTCGGTACTCCGGATTTGTTCCTCAATTCTTGGTCCGGTCCACCTGGAGGAGATGGAGACCCACCCTATTTATAGTACCTACTGATTGCTTTTCTGTTGTTTCTCTTTTTGTTTGATTGCATTTCCCTCAAATTCCTTTTGTTGGTGGACTTTTCTTCTGTCGTCAATTGATACCAATCATGTCATACACATTCTTTTAGACCATTGGGCAATATTCTTTGTGCTTTTTGCTTTGGCTGCACACATTATGATTACTTTTCCTTTGGCCAACACTCGACTCACAACGAAACACATAAAAGGCTCATGTTTTTTGGAACGGGGTCACACCAACCAATCCCTTTCCAAACTATTTCTCACCACAAGTCCCTGATTAAACTTATTTTGCAAACCACTTCGAGCCAATCTTCAACCTTTGCCGTTGTCCTTTGTCTGGTCACAAATGTAGATGATGCTTTATACACGTTATTCATAATGCACACATATGCTGACACTGCAAAGCAACCATTGATTGTTGAGAAAACGAGGAACTGGCAAACTCATCTTGAAGATGGGAATATAATTTTCTGTAGGAATTTCGATTTCAATTGAAGGTGTGATGTGTTTTTGAAACAGAAATGACACATGAGTCTGCTTTTTAAGGTTTTTTGGTAGGAACACTGAGGCACGAGTTAACTGTAAAACATCAAAAGTAGAGTCATGTAGGAGCCTTCTCGCCCTTGGAACAGGAAGTATGCAATCAGGACTGTCACATGCGCCTGGTCTCAAAGGTTAAGCTTCAACATTTCCAAAAATGTCTTGAAAACCGGATTGACAAAAGAAAGTGTACGGGCAAAGATTGTTCAACTTCTCACTGACTTAAAAGCAGGTGTCCAGTGCTTCCTGAGATTATTCCACTTAGTTAGCACTATTGAGATGGTAAATAAAGTGGGGTAGGTAGTGTGTAATGTGAAATCTGGTTCAACCGTGTGCAAGTCTGGTTTAATGACACGTTACATCTTGTAGTTACTTTACACCAAATCAACTGCACACCATGAGGTGCTTTTGAACTGTTGCGGGCTTGCCCGCATGTTCTCTAGTAAACGTAAAAAGTCCTCTCTCACCAACGATAGTGACAATAAAAGAGCTCGCCCCCGTTCCTCTCTCTCAAAGGCTGTACAATCAAAAAGATCAAACCGAGATCCTTCAAGCCAGAAAAACAGTCTCACCTACGGTCAGCGCCTAGAAGTAATTCAATGGTTCTATGCAAATGGCAAAACTCAGACTAAGACTTTTCAACACTTTTCAAAGATTCATCGCAACATGAGCATCAGTCAACCCAACATCAGTCGTTGGCTCAAGGACAAGGACAGAATTCGAGAATTAGCTGGTAAAGTCAGTAGCCAAACAAAGCGAAAGGCAGATGTCAAGTTCCCCGAAATTGAAGAACAGCTTGTGACATGGATACGTATGTTCAAACAGCTTGGCCAATCTGTCACCGGTGATCAGATCAAGGAGAAGTGGCGTCACTTTGCTCGGCTTGGAAAAATTGACAGCAAGAACTGGCTCACTCTTTGCGGCGGGTGGCTCGACTCTTTCAAGGTTCGACATAACTTGCGTGAATTCAAACAACACGGCGAGGCTGCATCTGCCGATCCTGAGACTGTTGAAGCCGAGAAGGAGCGAATGCTTGAGATCACTGCCCAGTATGAACCAGTCAATGTTCATAACATGGATGAGACCGGCTTATTTTATGCGTCAGTCTTGTTCTTTGTATCTGCATCTGTTCTCTTTTTGTCTTCCGATCTCTTTTCTCATCTCTTTCTTTCCCTTCTGAAACAGCATGCCTCCAGACCGAGGCCTAGCAAGTGTAAGCACTCCCGGTGTGAAAGGCTCAAAATCTAGGATTACTGTTGTGTGTGTCTGTAATGCAACTGGATCCGACCAGCGTCACCTCACTTTCATTGGCCGATGGAAGTCTCCTCGAGCATTCAATAAGAAGACTGTGTCCGCTCTAGGAATTGATTATCATAACAACAAGACATCATGGATGACATCCTTTATCTTTGACCTTTGGATTCGAGCATGGGATCGACAACTCCGAGTTGATGGCAGGAAGATCTTGCTCCTACTTGACAACTTTTCGGGTCATAAAATAGGCGATAACATCCTCACCAACATCCATCTGGAATTTTTTAAGCCCAACCTTACCGCTCATGTTCAACCACTTGATGCCGGTATCATCCATGCGTTCAAGGCACATTATCGTAAACGATTCCTTACCCGTGCTTTCCGACGTCTCAATCATGATGTTGCCGCTAAAGACGTTTATGACATTGATATACTCACTGTGATGCGCCTTGCTAAAATAGCTTGGCATTCTGTGACCAAAGAAACAATCAAAAACTGCTGGGGTCACACTGGTATCATAGACTTTAAGGACGGAGTCAAGTATGCTATTTTACTCCTTCTTTATACGCTTTCATGTCATAGCTAATACATATGATCTCATTCTATTCTCTGATCGATAGACACCATTTAACCGATGCTCAGCTATCCAATCTCAATCCGGAGAACATTGATCTTGATCAAGGTTTACAGAACCTTGTCAAAGCTGGTCTTCTTTTGCCAATCAACCGCATGTCAATCAGCGAGCTTCTGAATCCCGAGGATGAGACACCTGTTATTGACAGAGTTCTGAGTGCCGAAGAAATTGTTGAGCAAATGAACACGGCTGAAGAGGAAGCGGAGGCCGAACCAGATCCCGAACCACTTCCCTCAGCTGCTGAGGCTTATAAAGCTACATCTCTCCTGATTGCTCGAATCGAGGGTACTGGGGATATGGAAGGACTCGAATTAGATCACTTATTACAGAAGTACCTGACTAAACTCGAGTCTGAAGTTGCATTTGGGAATAAAAAGCAATCATCTATCACAGAATATTTCAATTAGTTGTTATCTTCTTTTTAAATCTATGAATTCGTTGTAGGATACAATAATATCAATAACTACATACTTATATACTACCTACATAACCAATGAAATTGAAAAATCCCCACTCTTCTCGCTTTCTCACATAAAACCTGTCAAAATGTATAATTTTATGCATTTAGGCCATTTTGCATACATTATGCAATTGTGAGTTTTACCCCTCTGTGCATAACCCGCGTAATTGCATAGCTTGGCCTTTCCACCCAAATTATGCATTTGCGCAGGTGCGACTGTAGGATATTGTGGTGATGTATGATATCCTAGTCCACCTTGTTTAGATGAGGTAGTGTGCTCAATTGGGTTAAGGGTGAGTATTGGGTACAGATAGGGGGGCACACTTGAGTACACAATACTCATACTGTCTCTTGTGCAAGTTACACAGCTGGGCTGTACAACTCAGTCACTGAATTTTGAGATTTGGGTAAGTAATCAGCCACAGGGGGAAATGGTCTGAAGTAGGTATGAGCTGGGTACACTCACACTTGTTATAGATGAGGTGACAAGGCACTGTATGTGGCTAGGCATCCAGCCTGGTCTCACCTCTTTTTGTTTCAGCCTAGATGGAAGATAGAGAAAGATTTAGATTAGAACTGGTATCACTATTGCTCTTAGTGCCATTGTTGTAATGCTGTGCCAAACTTGCCTTAAAGAAATATTCTGTATTTCTTCCTATCTTGTGTTTGTTCTCTATTGTCACAGATCACTTTGTTTTAGTAGACTATCAAACTGGCACTAGTTTACTACATTGATCCTTATCTTTCTCTTATGCAATTGTCACAAATCACTGCGTTTTGGTAGAATTTTAAACTGACACTAGTTCACTAACTCTGTTCTCATTTTGTTTGTTCCAATAATATTTACACCTGAATTTCTGCATATGTATTTCAATATAGCTCAGGCATCCATTACTTGGGAGTAAAAGAAGGGTTGGGAAACTTTGTAGTGGCCACTGCTACCCATTACAATATGACTACTTTACAACACATAGCTCTCTCACTTTGGAAATACTCCATAGACCTAACACAACAGCAACCAAAACAGATGTCTTCCTTGAATTTTGTTGTTGATAGTGTGGATCCAAATCTTCAGCTTCCTTTCAAGGCCCATTCTCCTTATCCACCCCTAACCACACCCACACCACTCATTAGGAGAACTTATCAAGCCCCACTGTGGACTGCGAGCTGAAGAACAACTCTCCATTATAGAGCATTCAATGCTTGTGCATCAATTAAATCATTCACAAGCCTTCAAGTATTCTGGTATTGGCCAAGAAAAGGCCTAGGAAGTTAACAATGGCTCAAGTTGAGACTCTTCCATGATTTTGCGCTAAACATATGATAGCTTTGACACAAGTCTGCCGTGGCCTTGGTGTGGGGACCTGTGCCATGATGACTATTTTATAGGTTTGCTGAGAATGTCTTGAGCCAATTTTGTTGAGATCCCTTGGACCAAATATTTTGATTTCAAATTCCTGATCTTGGAAAAGGAAATGTTGTGTGTAGTTGATTCTCATCTTGCACTTTGGTAGAATGCTATGGAGTAGAGCATTTAAAGGGATAGATGCCATCCAGGTCCCAGACTTGTTCAAGGAGATCAATATAATCAGATCTTCACTTCTCCTTCTCCTTGCCTGGACTATCCAAGATCTCACAAGACCTCATTTTTATGTGTTCCTCTCATTTTCTTGACCTTTTCATCTTCTCTTCTCTTCAAAGGTTTGGAAATGTCATTCTGACAAGGTCTGATTCAATGGGATTGTTGATTTTTGGGTTGAACAGGGTGGAGGCCAAGCTTGGGAAGGATCAAGATGGTTTTGTTTGTGGAAAGGTTCTGCGCACACTGTACAAACAGACACAGAAAAGATATGTCACCTTCAGGGCCAAAACATTGCTATCACAGATGTATAATAACACCCAAATGTAAGCCAGTTTGGCCCCAAGGATGATGTATCTTTTCTGTGTCTGCTTGTACACTTAGGTCTCACAGTTGGACAAATACAACACCTGCATGTCAGAAAGGGATAATCATACATAGCATATTGAAGCAGCTCCTGGGTAGCAGCTACTTTTGCTTCACAAGCCTTTGAGTGTTCTGTGTTACTTGATTTCTGTGATACAAATAGTCTTTTATTGTATTGCAGGCTTCATGTCAATTTTTAGATGAATTGGTTCTGTGTCCCTTCATGACGGTTGAATCAACCTTTCTTGCCACATGTGCAACCTACAGACACTGCTTTTGGAGACCTTCTTTTCATATTTCTTTCCATTCATCTTGTGTGTGTCCATGCAATGATGATGACAAGGTTTAATGAGAATGAGAGATTAAGAAGAATACATACAAACTCACTTGAACTTACTCATTCAATGCATGATTGACTTCGCTAAAGTATGGGTACTAGTAGGCTCATCACCCTATTACTTTTCAAATTCTGATTTCCTATTGAACATCTCAAGCTCTCCTTCAACAACACCTTCAATCATTTATTTAGGCAAAAGTGTTGAAAGGTCAGAAATCATCACCCTATTTTCAAACACAAATCATTGTAGCTTCAAGGAGGTATCAATTCATTGTCTTACCTTGGGCTGTATCATAATGAAGTCTGTCATCAATCACCTCAAGATTTGTAAGCCTCTTCAAATTTATGAAAGGTGATTGAAGTTCACAGTATGGGAATAAAATAAGCAGACCAGAAAATTCATTGTGATATGGTTCAAGAGGGTATACAGAATTCATGCTCATACAATGTTCAATAAAAAAATAAAAAATAGGTAAAACTATAGCACAGTCAACAATCATAATCAATAGCGCGCGTTTTATAGAAAATCGAACGAAGAATGTCCATGTGAATAAGGAGGTAGAGATTAACATTCAATGCTTTCCCGGAGTGATTGCGCCAACGCCCCATGACGTGAGAACCTTTGAGCACATTGCCCGTAGATGGCTTGCCCTCTCGTCGTCCCAAATCCCCAGCGATATGAACTCTCGCCCATATTGCATGCAAGCTTCCTGGTGAAACTTGGTGTATAGCCTGGAAGAGATTGAATCCTGTATGAAGCCAAAAGATTTGGTTAATGACTGTTTCAGTGTGCAACGGTAATGAGGTTATCAATACTTACCATTAAGCGCTGAGCGTCGTTTAATTCCCTAGCCTTAACGTGCATCCTCTCCAGCGTAAAAGCCCATCCACGCGGGGTGACCCACAGCTCCGCTCCACTTAGATACATCTGGTAAACACAAGCTGCTTTGTTGACTTCGAAGCGTTCAGTACACCACGCCTGACCCTCCCGTGACATTATGAGATTCGGTGCGTAGTTCAATTCGTAATTAGACACTCTGTAGAGTTCATCACCTCCTCCTACTTTACCTGGCGCTACTCCTAGGCCAATTCCACCACCTTCTTCAGCAGACCTTTGAAGAAGCTCATCACCTTTCAATATTTTCCATAATGGCCAGTTTGTTGGGCCCTTGGTCGGCTGCCAAGAACGGTCAAAGAGAGAAATTGGAGTCTCGTGTGGTTCGTCCGTATCAGCTAGGCTAACTAGTCCTTCCTTGCTCGTAGGCCATTCTGAACGAGGCAGTTTTAGTGAGGTGAATTCGCTCTTCAAGTATTCCACTGCAGTCTCCGTATCAATATTTTCTTTCGGGATTGGGCTAGCCTTTCTGTTGCGCTCTATACCAAATGTAGGTACAACGATTGCATCGCCGTAGTCGAGCACTCGACGACGAATTGTGGCGTCATCCACCAGACTCTGGTAAAGACCAGCGCCAGGCGTGACCCGAGCATCTCCAACTAGCCAAACAAGGTCAGTTCGACTGAAGAAACGTGCAAGATTGAGGTGAGCATTTGTCGCAAGCGGGGCGGTGAGCATACGCTGAAGTGTGTGATCGCGGCGTAGATCAGAAACGGCATTAAAGACGAGATGGAAATCAACGAGGGCTCGGATAGCTGGATTATCGACCCGTAGACGCTCAATAGCTGAAATCAACTCGTGGCGATCAGATGAGGTAGATTCCACAACCAGGCTGATGGGACCAGGCCACTCAGTAAGGAAATCGGGTAGCTGAGCAAGCCAGAAGGAGTTGGTGTACAAACACGCAGTGATTGCAGAGGTTTCCACAGGGTTAGTCGACTTGAAGAAAAATGGGCTGATGTCGGAGGTAAATTCACTGCCAAGCTTAGAGTGCATCTTCGCAAATCTTGCAGCATGTGGAAATATACTGAACGGATCTGCGTTCAAGTTGAGCTGACCAGATAGACGACCTCCTGTGATACAAGAACAAAATGTTATAAGTAGAGCACTCAAATTTACTGATGGCAAGTTTACTGATGGCAAGTGAAAACCTAGGAGAGTATGACTTACCCGAGCTACTATGATTGATCTCGACAGGTCTCCTTTTGAGAGCTACGTTTGGATCCCAAGCTGTATCTTGTGACTTGACATCCTCGACTGATACCGGAGAAGGGTTCACCAACGAGGTAGCATTTTCGTTTGTTCCAAACCGAGCTGAAGCCCAGTCGCGTACCCAGGCTAGTTCTTCTACTTTTCGAATGACCAGGCGCGCTTTCAAGGCTTTGAATTTCCCTTGACTCTTACTGGTGACCAAGCCGAATCTCACGCACATCTCTTGACTGAAGATTGTGATAGAAAAGAAAACATATAAGAGCGCGAGTAGATTGGGGAGCTTTCTTCCGCGAGGTTTTGAATGAGGTGAGAAACCAGAGCTTTTAGAAATCGTTGAAGAATGTAAGAATTCTGGAATAAAAATAAGTGATCCAAATGGAGCAAGTAGGAATTGAAGAAACCCGAGCGGTAAGAATAAGAAAGTGCGAATTAAATAGCGGAAGGAAAGCGAGTCTTTTTTATCGGAGTGACTAGCGCTATTCTCATAACCAGAACTGGAAGATGGCCAACCACGAAGAAAGGTGTATATAAAGCTTCGAGGTGGATCAGAAGATGACGAGCCGCTAGAGGATGCCGTGAGAAAATCTATGGGCTTTTCAGACCAAGTAAGTGCAGGCACATTGATGGGTGGAGGAGCAGTTTTCCGTAGCGTAAATTCCTGTGGACGATTGGCGTTGTCAAGACTAGTGAGTCGGCGGTGAGTAGTTGGTTGACCGGTGCGAGAGAAGCCAGCGGGAGGAACAGCGGTGCTGGTTATTGTGACCGTTGCTGTAACGGCAACAGATGAAGAAATCCCGGCAGCAGGGGAGCACGGTGGATTGCCAGAACGCTCAAATTCAATACGAGTGTCTTCCCTGCGATCAGGGGAGGAAGATGACTTGGCTGAGCAGTTCATGATGGAGAAGGATTGATCACTTTGGCTTGGTGAAAGAAAGTGACGACCTGATGGTGAGCCGGCGCGAGCGCAACCTTGCCCGAGTTCATACTCGAAGAAAGTGTGAGAAGGGCTGTCTATCGTACTACTAGATAATGTGCTACGGTTTTTTTCATTTGAAGCTATTCTGGAAATTCTAGGAGTCGTCTCTGGCGTACCAAGATAAGGTGGAGTAGAAGGGTTTGATGAAGAATGATCGAAGCCAAAGCGCTGAGACGCCCATTCAGTCGAAGACGGCAAGGCCTTACTGCCTGATCCTTCTGTTGTTGATGTCGAGTCTTTTTGTTGCTTAGAACTGGGTGAAGGATTGATGGAGTTGGAGCGCTTTCTGGGACCAGGGCGTAGAGGCATTTCGGCTGAGCTCAATGTTCGAAGATGGAGATGGAGACTCAGATTGGGTTTAGAGGTGCAAATGTTTAGAGGCAGTAGTCGAGACGAGTTGACAATTGTGATGGGCAAAGAGGTCGGAAGGGTGGGGCCTGGGTTGGACACGGTCAGGAAGAAATGATTGCGCTCGAGGATTGGCGAAGCGCAAGGCCCCTCTGAATGGTGAATACTTGTTTGATTAACCGTCCCCAGGCCAGGATGGGTTGAATGGTCAAGCAGGGCACGTTGACTGTCATTTGTGAAGGCGCACACAAAATAGGTTATTGGAGGTGATCACGGGTTAGACCGCTAGTGACTCATTAAACGAAACATTTGATCAGTTTTGAACCACCGCGTCAATACGGCATTCGACCTGAGAGGCAGTAGATAGAAAGGGACAAAGCTGAACCGGCACAGGGGAAAGCATTGAAAGAAACTCTAACACATGCTGTATCACGGTGCCCAAGCGGACAGGAAAACAAAACTGATCCAAGAAGGAAATAAAATCGATACCAAACTAACATCGCCTTGGAGAGAAATCTGATCGGACCATAAGGCGGGATGATATATCCTGACTCTGTTGTAAGTCGACGCATCCAATGTGATGAAGAACATGCTTCTTGAATCGTTGAGGATGACTCCAACAGTTAAACAGCAATGTTGAAACTGCCTATGCATAGTACTCTGACCTTCAAAGTAAATTTCCCGTTGGTGGCTCCAGCGGCGCAATTCCATCACAGTCACACTTACGACCTCACTAGCACATCTTATACCCTCGAGTCGTGCGTTTTGCTCCAAAATCACTTCGAGTTGAACAAACATGTCGAATTTCTTCATCTCACTACATAGTCACGCAGAATCGGAGCGCAACTACCGAGATCTAAGACATTGAAATTTCTCGGTGGTTTTCCGAGTGACTATCCCGTGTCTGGCAGACAGCCATAGAAGTCAATAATTTCACCTCTTCAGGCCAGGACTATAAAACACGCTTTATGAGGTAAACGGCAGGATAGCAGATCTGCAGAAATCTTCTGTTGAGGAAGGATGCAAAAAAGTGGAATGAATTACATAGCAAAGTACATACAAGCATTAAAAGTTTGCTCTTGAACACTAATCAAAATGAACGAATAAACAAACTAGACCAACAAAAGAATAGCATTGAGAATGAACAAGAAGATATTAAACTTGCGGAGGAGGTACAATGATTGAACCAGGCGGACAACATGCTTCTTGATCACAAGCTTCATCACATTGAATCAAACAACCCTCTTCTTCCTCCTGGAAAAAGTTTGGACATGCAAGATTAGCTTTGTTTGCCCACAAATTTGTGATATCAGACTAAACACGTACAGTTTCTGGTCTAGTCTCTTGGGTGGAGTTTTGCCGTGATAGAAGGAAGGTTTTCACTTTCTGGCCTAATCCTGTAGGTGTAGCAGGTGGAATTGTTTGCTGCTGTTGTGGGGTTCCATTGTTGGTCGGTCGCAAGAGATGAAGCTGATCTTCTTGTAGTACTTCTGGCTGGATTGTACTTTTTTCCCCAGGCATGTCAACGAGTCAGCCCCATCTGCCCAGCGAAGGTTGACGAGTCAAAACAAACCTTGAATGGATACCAAAGCGATGCAGCCGCTTGCGGATCTCCTTGCTCACTCCAACAAATTCGTTTTGTTTGTCTATTAGAACATGGACAGATGCTACCAACTTCGATTCTGACAAACTCCATATATGTAACTCTATTGAATGAATTTGCTTTATCAGTGTACAGTCGCTTTTTCCGTATGTAAGTGTAAGAAGTCCTTACCATGAACTTGAATGACGCCCTTGACATCCAGTAACGATTTTCGTACTCTCCCTAGATTTACATTCGCAGGTGTACCCTGCAATAAGATCAGACTAGCGGATCTCACTGTGAGGCGCAGCTTGTTTTCGTCAATCTCATGCTGATGAATTCAGTCGATAGAAATTAACGTACCGAGTGGAATAGCCGAAGAAAATATGATAGCAGTGATGACAAGACTGATGACGGGATCAGCATACAAGACCCAACGATTACCTACAATTAGACCACCGGACTTGATAACGGGGATCACCCAGATCAAGATCCCAGTCACAATCACACCTACATTGCCCAAGGCGTCACCAAGCGCATGTAAAAAGATAGCATGCATATTCATATGAGAGTGTGAATGTGAATGTGATTCGGAATGCGAATGCTTTTGGTCATCCACTTGTTCTGAAGAGTGAGGATGGTGGTGATTTAATTCATCACGACGTTGTTCAGCGGCTCGCACTATGTTATTGCGTGTTTGAGCGGGATGAACACAGAGTTCGTTTCTCAACGATTGAGGATCGGAATCGTCATTGGACACTATCGAAGTTGATGAGGATTGATTTTGACTGCTAGGGTTCAAGAGTGGAGTTTGTTCATGAGGATGAGAATTATGATGGTGTGCTTCATGATCTATATCATGAGAATGGCTATGATGGGAGTGAGAGTGACCATGACCATGCTCTGTGTGGTTAGGAGCAGTGTTAAAAAACTCATGTGAGTCAGAATATCATATCCGCACATGGATAAACGGCTTACCATGGAAGAGGACTAGACCGACGATATTCGAAGCTAGCCCTAAGCTACCTACTATAACCACGAGTTTAGGGTTTTGAACCTCTATTGATAAAGTCATGGGAAAAATCAAAGCTGGTCAGCAATGGAGGATAGGGCAATTGACAGGTTTTGTACAAAATAAACCCACCTGATGGGTTAAAAGCTCTCTGAATAGCTTCTAAAAATATTGAGAAACATAGAGCAACCAGAAAGACTCCATTGACAAGCGCGCCTGTAGGTGAATATGAGACAGTAGTTAATTTGATAGAGTCAATGCTGCAGATTTGATAGAAAGAAAATACCAGCCTAAAATCTCAGCTCGTTGCCATCCATAAGAGTATTCTTCGGATCTTTTAGATTGAGAGGCAAGGTTGATAGCGTAAAGTGCGACGAGAAGTGAACAGACTGCAGGATTCGAAAGAGGATGAGAAAAATTCTTCATGACTTGGTAATGCAATTGATATCCGACTGACCATCGTTGAGCATCTGGTATTAACAAAAACTTTACTTTAGCGTGATAGATTTATAGGTGAGAGGCAGATAGAAAGCACTCACATGAAAACTATCGGCTATGAGTGCAAGACTACCGACTGAATAGCCGACTGTAATCAAGAAATGAAATGATTTATTGTTCAGTAAAGTTGCTTGAAGTGACTGTGGTTATGAAGGTAATTGGCTGACCTATGAGTTCGAGAAAGAAGAAAGCTAAATCGATGACAAGCAAAGTCTTGATTCTAATCGATCGACTCATCTTGAAGGTATTATTGCATGAATTGTTCAAGGTCAAGAGCTCAGCAATTTATCAGATCAAAGCCGCGGTCAACAAGGGTTTGGATTCTGAAGTTTGCATTTTCTAAAATTTACACAGCAAAACAGCAAGTCCGACCCGATCATCACAAGTTTGACCCCGATATTAATCAGACAGCTCAGCCTACAAGTATCAGCCTGACAGCCATGCGCAATTTTAATCTGATACATCAAATTCCCCAGAGTCCAGACTCCAAAGTCAATTCTCAAAACACCCTCAATTAGTTGATATAGTGAAGCTTTGGATATTTTCATTAGACTAGATAGGTTGATGAGAATTACGTGAACAAAGATAGCAATGCTAAAGTGATGGTAAAAACAAGAGGATCACCACAAAGACATTGTAAGACCCCAATATGCAAACAGTCATCAAACCAATTTATTGTATCTTGATGTGCTATTGGTGATGTGACAGTAGGGGACAGGTCACAGCCATTTCAACAATAGCTCTATTGCACATTTTTCTCACACGCAGCCTGCCAGATAGGGGCATGTGACTAGACCAATTCAGACAGTCAATCATGAGACAGCCCCACAGAGCCCCACACATTGTGGTGCTGTACAATACTCACAACTTGCCGTGAAATGGGGCTCATGGATTCCATGAAGCTCAAGATTTTTTGATCAGATTGATTCAATTGTGTCCCAGCTGCTTGCCACCAATGATGTGTTCATCAATAATTCATGCAACCCCAAGTTGGGAATTGATGGACATCTGTGGAACCTGAAAACAGGATTCCAGAGGTGTGCAGCTTGCGCACAGGAAGGGGAATCCAAGATACACCCAGGTGAATGTGACATGCCTTCTCTGTATGGGGTTTTACAGATTGTGGTACAGTGTTCATGCTCTTAGCAACTATCCACAAACAATTTGGTATTGAGGCTTCCCAAAATTGTCCTCCAGCTGCTCACCATCATTCCACCCAATCAGACTGAAACAAATTCACTTTTCCTGATACCTGATAAAACCGGAAGACTTCAAACAAGAACTTGTTCACCTCTATGATCATGCTACTCTGCTTAGATGCCACAAAAAATCAAACATAAACAAATAATAGTGATAACAAGCACCAACAATCTCTATAAATTTGTTTTGCAAATGTGTTTCAGGAAAAGGAGATCCTGGTCTATATATCTAGGAGAGTGTTCAGGTTAATTAAGATCCCATGATAAGCTCGTGCAAAATATGAGTACTGTCATGTGTGAAATAACCAATGGAGATATGTTGAAGTTATCAATTGCAGTGGCACACCTTCACATAAATGGGTTGTGTGTGGTGTAGCATATTCTTAGTTATGTATAGGCAAGTTGTTCAATTGGACGCACAATGGTTGATTTTATAAAAATGGAGGGTTGTTTGTCCAGTGGTGGTGCACTGGTTATATGTCTTACGGTGTCGTGTATGGAAGCCAAAGGGGGTGGATTGATGGCAATGGAGAGATGTTGTCTGTCCATCCAAGCAGCCCACCAAGAGGGAATCTGACTGGGTGTGGAAGGTTTGGTGCAATTATTGGATCCTCCAAAGGAATGTGAGGTTCCAGATGGGTGTTTTCAACAACAAAGATGGATGGGAATATCTATTTTGGTTGGGGTTGTGTGAAGTCTGTGGATGTTTTCCCAAAGGGGAAAGCTATGGGGTTTTTTTGGTTACAGTAGCCAAATTGTAGTGGGTAGCAGTAGCCAATACAAAGCTGCACAACCCTTTGGTTGCTCCCAAGGGGCTGTGGATGCAGAGAGATGATCTCATATTGAGAGTGAGAGCACTGCGCAGTCTTATGGTTTTGAAATTAGTAATCATAAACCAAATTTCCCACATCTGCATCTGTCACTCTTCACCAGAGCATTCACACACATAACAACACTTTACAGCATATCTTGTCCTTTCACCCAATTTCAATTTACCCTATCTATAGTGGGAACCATCAAGAGCCACTTAATTGGATAATTTTTCAAAAAAGATTGCCGAAGTCACAAATATCACTCAATTCACAAATCAAGATATTTTTGCTTGTTAAGGGCTATTCAAAGATATCCTCAGAAGACCAATTTTTGAAGTTCTTGTTTTTTTATTCCTGATGGTGTAGAACTCCTACGCAGTGTAGCGTAGGCTGAGCCGGAGAGGGGAAGAATCACCACTTGTGAGAGCGGATGAAACTACAGGTGCTGCAAAGCTGCCCTCGTCCTTCAAAAATGATTTCGAGTTTTAAGATGAGGCTTCTCTACTTTTCACTTCTTGTCTTTTTAAGTTTTCCCAAAACCTAATTTACACCACACGGTTGGATGCGCAGCGTTTGGCGGAGTCTAACAATACTACACACCACCCTACACAAGGTGGTAATGCAAGGATATGTGAACTGTGGTTGATTGTTGAATGTTACGCTGGTGTAACACAGCTGTACAGGACTGGAATAAATTCCCGAACCTGACTCGACCTGGCCTCGACTTGGATCAAGAGGCAGGTTTGGCAAAACTTGATGTAAATCACACAAAGTGTAATTATGATAGTAAAGAGGGGGAAAGGGTTTTATTGACGGCGGGGTCTTATCCGGAGGATTGAGTACTCGGACTCGGGGCCAAATTTCGATTTTTAGGTAATGAATGTAATAATAATAAGGATCCCGGTATCCCCACCACCCCCCCTTGGTAGCCCCACCACCCCCTCCCTTTCACAGCTAGTGAAAGCCTTACTTACCAGTGACACAAGCTGTGACAATTGTCCAGCCACACTGAAAGGTCCCTGGATTTTGTTTTCTCAAGTTTGCTCGGTATAAATAGCACTTAAAACAATTTTAAAGCACACATCAGCTAATCAACCTTCCCAAAAGCATTTAGCTTCTACTGGTTCACTACCTCCTCATGAATCAAAAAAATTGATACCAACTTCTAGAGAATTTGATGCGACTACTAGTTTGGGTTACTAATTTCCTTGGTCTTGGATTGGTCGTGCATATGAAGATTTTTAAGATTTGCATCATGCTGTGGGTCTTCAAATGTATCACTTGAGTTCGGGCCTCTTACTTCAGTAGGATTCTTTTAACTTTGTTTACAACTTTCTGTCCTTTGTCTCTGATAGCTCTTTTTAGCTGGCACAGTTGATGACACTCTAAAAAAATCGATCGTTCTGGTACATCGATTTTGAATTGGTCTGACTCACTGATCTTCAATCTTGGTTTTCAATTGGTCGTCTTTTTCAATTGGTCGGAGTAATATTGATTCAAGTCATCCAGTTATTCATATTCAATACTTGATTCTAATTGAATGATGGAATCACTGAGCCAAGAGGATCTTTGGTGAGCAAACTTGAGAAAACAAAATCCAGGGACCTTTCAGTGTGGCTGGACAATTGTCACAGCTTGTGTCACTGGTAAGTAAGGCTTTCACTAGCTGTGAAAGGGAGGGGGTGGTGGGGCTACCAAGGGGGGGTGGTGGGGATACCGGGATCCTAATAATAAGACTCTAACAAAGTTTTAAGACTATAGACTTCAATCACCGAGCTCAGCAAAAAAAGAAAGACAGAAGAGACAACAAAACACTTGATAACAATCAAACTCAAGCTAGGATCAGTCTTCTTTGTCTCTGTTATCAAAGAAGTTCTACTACTGACTCAAAAAAACTAATACTCTTATTCAATAACCTTTAGGACTTGAACTTCAAATACACAACGTGAACATGACACTAACACAAAAGCACTCGATGACACTTTATTATAACGCACACACACAAAAAACACACACTGAAGGACACAAAACACACAAACACACAAATTGATCTATAGATTGATTGATGGATTCATTCCTCTTTCCCCTCCTCTCAAGTGAAGCCCTCTTTATACATTTCCTCGATCCCAAACCCCAACTCGATCATTCACATCTCAGCTATCTCAACCCCAACCTGTTCTTTACCCCGACCGATCATTCTCAAAGTTGTTTAATGTCTATGTACGTATCTTCTTCTCATATGTATCTCTTCTTATATTTCGATCTCCAGCTCTGATTCCAATCTATAACTACTTCATTATAGGTTCTGCACCCCAAAATCGATCCCCCTATCAATAACATCTTCATCATGCTCTATCCAATTTCGATTTTGATCTTTGATGAAGGTATGAACCTTGGTAAGTCTTCTCTTCATTCTCTAAGAACTGTGACTCCATTCAAATCGATCCCAACCCCTTTCTAACTACCAACTTCAAAATCTCTCATCAAACTTTCATCTCTGATTTGTTTTCTCATTTCACATCCCACTAACACTTTCTACTTGTTTCTTTTAGGTATATACCCCAAAATCGATCTTACTATATAGTTATTCATTTCGATCTGGACCCTTCATTTTGATATCTTGAATCTAGAACATGTTCTTTTTAATCTTTCATGCCAGGTATGTGGTCACTCTTCAATCAATCTATAATCATATCATTTGAACTGACTGTACACTACCCTCTTTATCAATTGTATGGGCTTTTAGATCCCCAAAATCGAACCTCTTATGTATATGTCTTGTTAATTTCGATTTTGGCCTGTACTTTAGGTGTTTATTTAATGCAACTTGTTTTATTATTTAAAGCTTTCTTGCAGTTATGTTATCTATGTTTGATATATATATATTCAAATGTATTTTGAGTTGGAATCAAATAATAGAAACAATAATTGATTGAAATGAATATTACTAATCATCTGATTGGGAGTGAATGTGCCATGGTGAGAAAATGGATTGAATATTGACTCTGTTCTCTATGTGTTTCATCTTATGGAGATCTTTTGTTGATTTGTAAGTTAAAACACAGAACATTGATGTATATGTGTTGATGATAAAAGTAACTAGAAAAATATGAGAGTTGAGTATAAAGAGGCTGAGAGCTCAACAATATCCTTGAATTATCTGAAAAGTCCTGAGTAACTTCTTGAAAGAAATTCAAATTGTAGATATTTTGTAATCTTGAAGATTGAAACCTTATGACATTTTGATTTCCACAACGGTCAAGAGTGTACCAGAGGAAAATAGATGTTTGTTGTATGTAATTACAAACTACCCGGTCCGTGGCTTCTTGTGTCTTGATAGTTCCCACTATACTCTATCCTTACTCTTCTTTTTGGCTTCCTTCCCATTCCCATCTGTGATTTCCATTGATTACATGAAATGCTAGTCAATTCCCTGATGGACCAGCTATGGAAGTTGGACCCCCAAGTGCATGTCAGTTGAACCCTGAGTCAGCTCTTGATGTTTGCCACCCTGGCCGCTGACTTTTTCAAGTGGACCAACAGCACATTCATAACCTTGCCAAATCATGTGCCATACTAATTCCTCAGTCAATTCCTAGAGGCAGATTCCAAGTGGGGATGCCTCTGGAACATCACAAAATGTTTCTTAAAAACGGTGATACTTACAAACTTGAGTGAAACAAACAGTCAGTCGGGTGTGGTAGAAAGCTCCTGGGTACATACAGCCCAAGGGACAGTGAATTTCAAAATATTTCCCAACCTAACACCCCATGGGGTAGCCAGAAGAAAACACTACAATGTTTAAGCACCATACTAAAGTCAATTGTGAAATTTAGATCCTAATAATATAATAATTTCGTAAAGAAATACAATATCAAAAACAATCATGTAACAAAACAGAATAAAAACCGCTAAAAAAGCAAAAACAAATACTGGTGATAATCATGCCAACATCCTTGAGCAATTTTCAGAGGTCATTGGGTTTACGTGCCGGACCTGAACTCACACGGTTGGGTCACAGCCCTACACTACACCACAAAGACGCCTTTTTGCAGGAGGATCTCTCAACTGTCCTACATCAAGACATTGGGCTGGCATCCAAGTTGGGACATTATTGAGACAACCCAGAGGTGGGACATTCTTACTTCATCCCTTGGATGCTGTGGTGGTGTTGTCAGTTGGAGGACATCTTGGAAGGGTCCGTGATGGTGTCCAAGGGGGATATCCGGTGGACGTCTTGCAGGAGACCGTGTCAGGATGTCTCAGCCACTGCAAACAAAAAGGACATCCTGAATGTATCCTGGTGTCCTTGTGGTGTACCTACTAGTGTAATACACAAGAAATCAATCTTGCACTGGGGGTGTCAAGTTTGAATTTTTGCAACAAAAAAAATCAACAGTGGAAATCTTTATACAATTTTGCCGTAAAAATGATTTCTGTGGTCCTATATTATGCAAGGCCTTGCATCCACTATCAAGCCCACCAGTTGGCAAGAGTGAAACAATGAAAGTGAGCCCTTTGATCACATTTTGTAAGCTTAACTGTTGAGGTTTTACACAAACAGGACGCGCAAAAGCTTTCCTGTTCTTGTAAACTATGCGTAGAATTATGCTATAGCGAGACAGTTATGTCCCCCACTTCTCTCCTACGTACTTCCTTGCTGTACCATGAACAGCTGAAGATAACTATAGTTGTAGGTAACTAGTTATTTACTGATTGGAATATCGGATATAGGTTCTTCGAGTATGAATGTTTGCAATTCGGGTCGGGTCATTGTTGTCTCTTTACTCTCATGTATAGATGACATCATCCTGTTTACCACAGAATTCGCCATTCATCTTTCCTTTACCTATATCTTCCAATCTTCCATTCTTCAACTTCATCGTCAAGTTTCAGCAAGTCAGCAAGTCATTTTTGAAGCTTACAGACATTTACACTCTTCTTTATCTTTGAGCTTTGAGAAAATTCCAATTTCTTCTATTTTACTCAACGGTTGACCGTTTTTCAACCGTTTCGATTTATTTTTATCAGTCCCCGTGTTATGACTAGTGAGAATGGCAGTTATTTGGAAGCTGCGACTGTTGCGGCCAAGATTGACGAGCTTAGAGAGTCATATCTCTCGTCCGATGGTTTGAACAATACTCCCATGCTGGAACTTAGAAACAAGTTTGCTAGAATCTTACCGTACAATTCGAAGAATTGGTACAGACATTGGTCAGAGTTTGCATACGACCTCGTTCGAAAGGATAGTGCGGCCAAAAGACCTGTCTTTGCAAACCACGGCAACAGACCTACTACGACCCCTAGATCTGACGAAGACAGATTGTATATCTTCGCGCCTCCAACAAACCCCGTTTACCCTCCAGACCTATCAAGACCTGCTTCTCCGGCAGGTGATCTTACCAATACCGGCAATCAAAATCGTGGAGGTCCAGCGGGCTCGCCTTTATCTCAAAGGGGCGGTCCATCTGCGGAAGACAGAATGGCAGAATTGTCAAGAGTTAATGTCGAAGCTCAGAATCGCATTAACATGTTGTTGGATAATCAAGAAAAATCATCCGGTAAAAAGCGTTCTCGTCGTCGTCGAGACAAGGATTCTTCTAGTTCTTCAGATTCCACTTCTAAGTCTGAAAAAGACAACAAGAAGTTCGCGTTTATTACTAAGAAGATCGACACCATCGAGGCCGACATTGAATTCACACCTGGTGCCAAGCTGTTTGCGGCTGATGTCAAAGGTTACGAATCGAGCATCGCTGCAGCGGTTAGAGGCTTCAACAGAAACGGTAAACCCGCACATTTTCCCGAAGTTTTATCAAAAGAGCTTCTCTTGGGTAAATACATCGACTTACGTCGTATCAAAGCAGAATTGCTTAATAAAAAGAAAGGAGATGCCACGTTTATGGCATCTGGTAAAGAGAAAGGATTGGAGGTTTCAAAATTTCTTACTCAGGAAATCGAGGATCTGGCCGAGTGGGAACACTACTTTAGGATTTACAAGAAGGCCATCAAAATGGCGTTTCCAGATTGTGGAAAGTTCATCTCTGACTATTCAAAATACATCAAAGGTCAATTTTGGTCAGGTGGGATTAGAGCTAACTGGAAGAACATCGCGGATTACGACGCAGCGTTTAGGTCTCAAGTTGCTGATAGAAGATACGTTTCTTTTGCGGATTGGAACCACAAAGATTTCGATGTCCTTAAGACACAATTTTTTGGTGGAGCTTATAATCAGCCGGGTTTTCCTATGGCTGCTGTTTCTTATTCTCGTCCTATCCAATCTTCCAGAAACCCAGTTGCATCTGCTTCTTATTCTCGAGTAAGTAATCTTATTGATATTTTTCACTGTCCTAAGACTTATGTAACGTCTATTCCAGCCTGCTGTTCAAGCTCCGTTTCGTCAAAAAGGAGCTTCTCAAGCAGGGCCTTCCTCTTCGAAGCTTCCTAATGCTCCTGGTATTCATTATACGAGTGAATTTAAGCACAAGACTGGTCTTCCGATTACTAGCGCAAAGGGTGTCAAGCACGCTGAACAATACTGTTTTGCGTATAATCACCCGGAAAACTGTCCGTTTTCCGATGCGGATTGCAGCCGGCTTCACCTTTGTGTTGGTTTTTCATTCTTCTTCTCTTTTCTACTTCATTTCCTGATATGTGGTGTACTAATGTTGAGTACACTTCAGAACGTCAGGGGATGTGGTCAGAAACACCGCGGATGCGACCACTCCTGAAGAGTATACGTCAGAGAGATATTTGCGAGGTTATCAATGGGATGGTTCCAACCCTCTTGGTTTCTCAGCAGCTATTGAATCTAGTCGAACAGCATTACCTTTTCCCGATGCTCCCCCTCTATCGGTTGATGAAGACGCGGCCTTTGCTCTTAAACGGTTTCATTATCTCTTCAAAATTACTACTCCTTTCAATGTGGACAAGATGGAACAGCTATTGAAGTTCCATCCAAACCAATCTTTCGTAAAATCAGCTATGAAAGGACTGCGCGAGGGTTTTTGGCCTACATCTTCTTTACCGACTTCAGAAATCTCGAACCCGCCAAACCATCCTTCTTGTGCCGAACATCAGGAGTTACTAGAAAAACAATGCGAGGAAGAAATCGTCAAAGGGCGTTATTCTGAGGAATTTTCGACCCTTTTACCAGGAATGAAGGTTATACCTCTCCTGATGACCTCGAAAAAGGACTCCGATAAAATGAGAGTCTGCTCAAACATGAGCTTTGGAAAGCCATCACCAAACGATCTGATCGACAAAGATATAATTAAAGTATTTTACGACTGTCTCCAATCATGGATTCCTTTTCTTATTGAGCTCAAAAAGAAACATGGGAACGTCACAATCTTCAAATCCGACGTTGAGGGAGCCTTTCGAACTCTTCCAGCTCACTTGCAATACCAACTCCGACAGATCTTACGAATTAAGGAGAAATTCAGAGTGGACCATAACTTAACCTTTGGTTCATCGTCGTCTCCTCATATCTGGTGTGGCGTTTTTTCGCTCGTTCTCTGGATCGCAGAGGAAGTCTTTCATATTAAGTACTTGAACTGCATGATGGATGACGTCTGGTCTGCCGCTGCAGCCGACGATTGGATTACATTCAAAGGCCATCGCATCCCAGGTCCTCAGGCGAAACTTCTTATGGTTTTCGATATCTTGGGGATTCCTTGGGTGTGGAAGAAGCAGGTCCACGGCTCCGTTCTAGAAATCATCGGTCATATTGTGGATTCGAAGAAAATGAGCATCTATCTAGAAGCAGATAAGAAGCTCCTGATGACTGAAAGAATTAGATCATTTGTTTCTATTCCGAGCCATACTCTTAGAGACTGGCAAGCTTTACAAGGCTGGATCTCTTGGGGGTTAAACTCGATGCCTTTAGGGAGATTTGCATTACAGAGTCTTTATGAGAAAACTGGTGGAAAGACTGAACGGTTCCTGAAGATTCACCTCAACAAAGAAAATCAGGAGGATTTACGTTGGTTGTTAAAATATTTTGAATCTAGCAACAGGGTCTTAGTCCTGAAATCGTCGTCCTGGTCGGCTCCTCAGGCAGATTCCTTGTTTTTTGTTGATGCTTGTCCAACGGGGATTGGCGTTTGGAACCCCGATCAAAGAAAAGCTTACTATCATAAGCTTCCTCTTCCTTCTCGCCACATCTACTGGGCTGAACTTTTAGCTGTCCTTGCAGCTATTGATCTTGGCGTTAACGCTGGTTCCAGTAGGATCTATGTGCATACCGACAATAAAAACGTGTTTCATCTATTTAATTCACATCGCCCTAATCAACTCGTTCGACCCCTCTTTCGTTACATCGTACAACGTATGGTAGATTGTCATGTGGAAGTGAAAGTTTCTCATATAGCAGGCCTTACCAACACTTGCGCAGATATGTTATCTCACGCTCTAGTAGATTCAGTTCAGAGGAAGTTTCACCCTCTTTCTATTTCTCTTTTGGATATCGATCCTGTCCTCGGTGCGGGGGGTATTGAAATTAACTTAGAATTCTTTAACAACCCGGCTTTATCATGGCGTCGAGAGCTTTAAAGAAACCTTCTTCCTCTATCACTATCTATCAAATTAAGCAACTAGTAAAGAAAGATCAAAAAGCTATTATTAACCTTTCTACTTATCAAAAATACAAATCATCTTTTAGAAGTTTCTATCGGTTTTGTCTTCAATTTGGGTATTTATTTAATCCTAATTGTGACACTTTATGTGAATATGTATCTTATACGTGCAGGAAAATTTCTCCTCGATCTGTCCGAATTTATCTTAACGGTATCAATTTTATATTTAATCTCAAGTTTCCTAATCTGAAGTGTGATACAAACAATCCGTTAGTGAAGAAAACCTTAAAAGGTTGTCTCAAGTCGTTATCTAGTCCTGTTAAAAGAAAAGAACCTCTTACTATTACTCAAATCGAGTCTGCGGTTTCGAAATTAGGAGTCACTCATGACAACCGTCTCTTCTTGGTCTTACTGAGCGTCGGTTTTGGTGGTCTCCACCGTCTGGGCGAAATTACCATTCCTGATTCAAAAAAGTTATTTGATGAAAGGAAGGTCATCAAGCGCTGCTCCTTGAAATTCTCAACCTGCGGAAAATTTATAAAATACTCTCTGCCTTACTCTAAGTGCAATTCGGGTTTCACCGGTGTTACTGTTATCGTCCAATATTTCAAAAACTCCTCAGCTTGTCCTATCTCTGGGATGAAATCCTATTTGAGATCTAGGGATTTATTGTTTCTATCAAAATCCGAACTATTTTTGACTTCAAGTGGCTCTATTCCGATGAGATCTTGGTTTTTATCTCGATTTCACTCTCTATTCGATAAGTCCTTTTCCGGTCATTCTCTCAGGTCCGGTGGTGCTACAGCTTTGGCTCAGTCAGGTGCTTCAATGGAGTATATTCAATCTGCCGGAAGATGGTCTTCTGAGGCTTTTCGTATCTATGTTCGAGGCCACGTAGCTTTAAGATTACCAGATTCACAAAATCATGTGATTGGTCAACCGGCTCACGTTGGTGCTTCTGTAGTTTTTGTTTGACGTGAGTGCTTGATTGAGTTTTAATATTCTTTTGGATTTCCTCTACACTTTCTTTTACAGAGGAGTGTTATACGCTGGAAATTTTTCGTTATTGTGCTTTTTCGGATTTCACAAACTGACTGACTCTATGCTCTTTTTGTTATATTTTATTTTTTTCCTCCCTTCTTCACCACTCTTGAAATACGCTTTATACATAGGCGGGTCGGAGAGGGTGTTGTTAGGTTTTTGGACATGATAATTTATACAAAATGTTTAGCCTAGTGTTGTTTATGTCAGTGTTGAGTGACTTCCGTAAGTACTTGACGATATTTCTAGTTGTAGGTAACTAGTTATTTACTGATTGGAATATCGGATATAGGTTCTTCGAGTATGAATGTTTGCAATTCGGGTCGGGTCATTGTTGTCTCTTTACTCTCATGTATAGATGACATCATCCTGTTACAGTTTACCACAGAATTCGCCATTCATCTTTCCTTTACCTATATCTTCCAATCTTCCATTCTTCAACTTCATCGTCAAGTTTCAGCAAGTCAGCAAGTCATTTTTGAAGCCCTCCCTTTCCCACCCGTATGGTTTTAAGTATATCTATTATTCTTTCTTACTTATTTAAAAAGATCATTTCCTATAATTTATCTATATTATTTCATTCAATCAACAATATAAAAAATTTGATTCATTTATGTTTAATCTTTCTATAGTTCTTTTTTGTTATAGCTAAAAGCAAAACAATTTTTATGTATCCTCTTATCTTTTTTATACAAAAAAAATGTATGGCATACAGTAGTTATTTTAAAAAACTGTTTTATCTTTTTTTGTTATATTTCTACACTTCTTTTTTATATTGTTGTTTCATATTATGTACCGCTAGCCACCCCGTAGGGTGTTGTTAGGTTTTTGGACATGATAATTTATACAAAATGTTTAGCCTAGTGTCGTTTATGTCAGTGTTGAGTGACTTCCGCAAGTACTTGACGATATTTCCTACTACATGTTGTCCAGGTGAAATGGTCAGATTGTTGCTATCCACTTTAAAAGCCAGGTTCTCAAAATGACTGATCATGATATAATCACAAATGTTTTGCTGGATCGAACTGAGTTTCAACCCTCGTCATGTCACGCTTTGACCGGACATCAGGAACATTGAGCCTCTCGAGGTAAACAAATTGCCCTACGTATTTGACTTTTTTCGAGTTACTTCAAGTGGTTTGTTGGGATTCCTTTGTTTTGCAATAGACTTATCAGATCATTAGTCTGTCTACCTTGAAGTTGGCGCTTTGTGAGTTACACAAAAAATCTGGGTGTACCTCTTTACCTGATAGTCGGTCACAAGTCTAACATTTTCAACAGTATATAATCAATATGGACCGATCAGCTTAGCCGTTGGCTACTACTTGTGACTTGTTAAACGAGCTTTTGGGGTGTTGAAGAACTCTTCAAGGACTGTGTAGACAGTTGCGGCAGCATAAAGTTCTACCTTTTTCGATCCGATCCGTCTTTCATCCTGATCAAGCATCAGTATTATATGTGAAGCAGTTGTGATGAAGATCCGACGTAGCAGATACCCTTCAGAAAATGGCCGAGTCTTTGATTCACTGCGATTGCTGGATCAAAAAAGAACCTGAGCTATGGAATTCAGGACCAAAACGAAGACTAGAACGGATGGCGAGCTTCAGCACTGATCACTTGTGAGCAGGAGATTTTATTCGGGCCTAAGAAATGTCTCGGTGAGGCACACTGCTTTGACGGTAGACTCAAGGAATGCAGACCAACTCACCTATCTGGCAAGGAACAACAGCTGAGATGAGGGCGCGATGCGAATCATGACCCAGTCGCTTTCCACTGGAAATCGTATAAAAAGTCCTGCTCCCCCCAGGTATTCTTGTCTTTCTTATTCACCCATCACGCTATCTATTCACAAAGCTTCATTATCAAAATTTCACAATACCTTTATAACCCTTTTTGATAAACAGCTTCATCTTACCCTGCTTCCTTCACTTTCTCGGCACATTCACCAGCCTACATACTCCTAAATCTTCTTTCTACGATCCTCCTAGATATATAAATATATCATCACCTTTACATCTTTCAATCCTTCTTGAAGTCGAAATGGCATACCAATCTACCTCTTACCTCCTTCCTCAAGTTGATGGTGTTACCCATCGCAACGCGGCGCTCCCACCTATGTGCCCCAGTCGTAAAAGCTTTACGGTTGCCCCAATAAGGAATCATCCCATCCTTAAAGGTGAGAAGACTTCCTTGATGTTTTGACTTATTTTTTTGCGTGTGCTGATTTTTACTATCTCTTTCACTTCTATCTTCTCTAGATTACTTGCATTCGCCATCCAAAAACGGCATCCCCGGACCTGCTCGTCCACTCCCAACGCGTTATACAAAGCAGGACCCAAAGCCATATGGTGACGAAGTAATCTTAGACCCTTACTGGCATGCTGCCCGAATGTCTTCAAATTGGAACGCTAGAAACGATCGCGCCACTGCTTCCGCGAGTCCTAAACGGGACTTATTTCCGAATCTTTGTAATCGATTCAACGACGGCCTCATTGGTCGGAGGCAATTCAGGAATGCTCCTCATGATCTCTCCCGAGTCAACGGCTCTTTACTCAACAATGAACCACGAGGGCTTCTTCCGAGTGGATTCAAGACGCCAAACCGAAGCCGGGCATCATCATTTGATCAACATTCACAAGACTTGTCGGACGAATCAGACATACTAGAGGAATCTCGAGATTTTGAGCCAGAAGGCGCTCATGTTGACGACTTAAACCAACATTCATCACCTTCCGACGATCTTACTCGACATCATTATCGATCGAATGAAGACATCAGGGAGCTTGAGGATGGTGAAGGCGTCGAGGCTGGGGATGGTAAAGGGGATTCCGGATATTCGTCTCATGATGAACCAGCGGATAACAGCCGACAGGAGCCGGCTGAAGACACAAATCCGCAAGCATCTACTTCTCGATCATCGGCAAAGGAGAACGCTAATCCGGTGCAAGAGAGTATGGAAGCTGGACCTTCGGTCAAAAAACCCTGCCCGCCTGTCGATGAGATTCCACTCCAAAAGATCTTGTCGACTTTCCGGACTAAATCGCTACACGTTATGTCAGACCGGATTTGTTACGACTCTAAGCACGATAAACCTTTAAAGGCTCGAGTCCGACTAACAACGAAACGACCACTAACGGAGGCATCTGGTCAAGATTTTAGTAAGAAGATGAAGATCTTGTTGAGTCATGACAAAAAGCAATGATGTGACAGGGGTTTTGTGGAGGTTCACTTGGTGTTCTAGCATTTGTGTTCTTTATTTTTTTTCTTGTCTCGTTCTAGTTTTCTTGTATCCTTGCACACATTTCTTTATTTGATATATCAACAGTAATCTCTTCTCTCGATGTCACTTGTAGTAGTATCTATTTTCATTTCTTGCATTTCACGCGTGATGTTTTGTCTATTGCGCCTCTATGGTCTCGACCACATCAATACCTGAACATCCCGATGATGAAAACGAAAAATGCTTCGCGCATACCTTTCATACATACATACTCAGACTTTCCAACAGTCTACTTGAGCATATCTGCTTTGCGCAAATTACCGTGTGACTTTGTCATTTGCCTTGCATATGATGGTACCCCCCCCAATCCTAGTAACAGATTACTGCTCTCACAACCTATGGGTTTATGTGTTAAACAGTTTTTGGTGTAAGGTGGATAGCCATCTCTCACCAAGTGGACATTCTGCCGATGCAAAAATCAAGTTGAGATTAATAAACACATGTCATTTTATGTTTTCCGCATCATAGATATGAAAGTTTTCAATTCTGAACAAATCATTTTCATCTTGCCAGTGTATCCAATCTACTATGTGGTATGTACATTATGTTGAATGTTTCTTCTCATCAAACTGATACCACATTTCTACAAATACCAAGGAAACTTTTCATACCAACGATCACAGGTGCATGTGCCATCAATACTTCTAATGAGCCCTATATCACATATTCCTTGTGCAACGCGTACTAAGAGCCTATTTATGTATGCAATGTATATCCAACACTTATTCATATGACCCTTCTATCCAAGGTACATCTTGGTGAGGAGATCTAGGTCCCAGAACTTAGAAGGACAAGTATTTTAGTGAGGTATGTATCACAGATAGGAAGTAATCATTGAAAGTCATTTGACTCTATTTCACTTGGGACTTGGTTAAGTTTATCTGAGATATCTTTCTTTAACAAACCAGAAAACTACAAATGAACTCGAAAGTTGTTGAAATTAATTTTGGCAATAAAAGATACATCATTTGCCTAGCTATGTATCTAGACTTGCCTGGAGAGATTGGGTCATGCCTTTTGCTAAAGAAGCCTATTGATTGGCTATCGCTATCTAATACCCATGATTATGATTTGAGTGTTTCCAATAGAAACCAGTTTCTTGCCGCCGACAAGCAAAAGGAACATGATCCAATATGGAAAATTCGGCGCCCACGGCCACAGTGCGTCACAAGAATCTTTGCGAGACAGAATGTGTTTGGGAAGCACTGTGTTTTTGTTGGATGCAAGGACTTGTGTCCAAGTTTTTTCAATTGCCATTGGTGTATCTTTTTGTCTGCAGCAACCTAAGTCCACGAAAGGCTTCGGTTTTTGTCGATTTATCTCTTGCTTGTTGAGGACGCAGCTTTATTCACCAAAGCTCTTTCTATGCCATATGCAGATAGTCTTGTTGTTTCTATCATTGTATTTACATTTTATGTTCGAATGTGCTTGCCTGATCGATGTTCCCAATACTTTTGTTGGGTCCGGTACCACCTCAGGCTCTTAGGCATGTCACATGGGAGGTCGTGCGGGATTTTTGTCACCAAATGTGTTGGTTCTTTGTAATTAAATTACCAGTTTGTCCATCGTTTATGAGCGTTCATTTGATGTACAAGTACTGTGGTTGAATCTAAAATGTCATATGGAAAGGAGACAGGCGGAGGAATAGGGGCATTGTGATGAAGCGAAGAAAATGAACCGGCTGTATTCAGGAGAATGAAGTGGACGATTTGTTTTGGAGTTTCTGCGCTGGCTAATTGTTTTGTCTTCTGGATCAAACCTGATAAGACCTCATCCCAAAGGCTCAAGGATTGGACTAGTCCGAGCGGGCTTCAGAGTTGCAGCATATCAGACTCGATAATTTGGTGTTGACTCAGCATAAAGTCATTCGTCCATTTCTGAAAATATAAAATCTCAAATCCAAGCTGAGAACTTAAATTTTGGAAAATAAAATCAAACTTAAAGCGATGCCACCATCCAACTTCTCACCATCACTCATCGATTTAAATGATTATCTTGGTCCATCTCAACTATGTATCAAACCCACTGAATCGATCGAACCAATTATCAAAGAAGAAGTTCCATCTGCTGTTACCGAAATCAGGCTAGATGAAGTACCTATCACCCTCTCAGCACCAGAACCACTTCCGCAGAAGAAGGCTGAAATCAGTTTAACGGACTGTTTAGCTTGTAGGTCAGTTGGTTTTTGATGCTCTTTGATATCTCACTGAAAACTTACGATACCATTTTAAATTCCACAGTGGATGTGTTACTAGTTCCGAATCAGTCCTCGTCGCATTACAATCTACATCACAACTTTATTCAACCTTGAAAGCAGATACAACACTTTATCCCATCATCTCAATCTCGACCCAATCACTCGCCTCCCTTTCGGCATATTATAAGCTATCCATATCCGCCACATTCGAATCTCTCAAGACTTTTTTTATTGAAATCATAGGCTTTCATTTAGTCTTTGATTCAAAGTTTTCACAAGCGCTCAGTTTGTATCAAACGAAACTAGAATTTGATCGGATCCATCGTCAAAAACAAGCACAAGTCAAACCTAAAACCATCTTATCAAGTTCATGTCCCGGTTGGATATGTTATGCAGAAAAAACTCAAACAGAAGATATTTTGAACATGATTAGTAATGTGAAATCACCACAAGCTATTCAGGGATCAATCATCAAATCTACACAATTTTCCAAATTGATCAATGTTACACCGAATCAAATTTATCATGTTACTATTATGAGTTGTTATGATAAAAAACTTGAAGCTAGTCGGCAGGATTTCATCAATTCCGAGAGTGGGGTTAAGGATGTCGATTTAGTTTTAACAACGGGAGAAGTACAAAAGATGTTAGAAGAACACCATTTTGATCTTCTTTCTGCATCATCATCTCAACCACAAATAACACAGACTAGCAACGCACCGAAACTGAGTTCTGAAGTAACATCACACACTCCCTCGACTTCCATCATCCCAACTTGGATCGATCGACCCGAAAGCGAAAGATCAAGTAGCGGAGGTTATTTGCAATTCATCATTCAATCTATTCTCGATGAACATAAATCCGCCGATGCCACTTTGACCATCGAGCGCAAACGTGGTAGAGATTATTGTGAATACCTGATCACGACCACCGACCAAGACACAAAAAAGGTACTATTCAAAGGAGCTCACTGTTATGGATTCAAAAATTTACAAAACCTAGTACGAAAGTTTAAAGGCCCTACTGGTCCTAGCAGCAATCTCAATCGGAGGAGAGTCAAGGATACATCACAGGATGGTCAGAGATTAGATTATGTTGAAGTCATGGCTTGTCCTTCAGGGTGTTTGAATGGTGGTGGTCAGATCTCGAAACCTGATCACTATGAAACTCGCGACTGGTTGGATGAACTTGAGTCAAAGTATTCGACTTCTGGTATCTCTCCTCCTACTATGATCAGCCAAGACGAAGAGATTGAGGATTGGTTGAAGAAATGGTTCCCTGATCAAAAGGATCATCAAAACCTATTCAAAACACAATACCGAGTTGTGCCAATCGAAACAAATGGGTTTGCGGTTCAGTGGTGATCTTGTCTTCTTATGATTTGCATTTTCAATTGTTCCACTTATTTTTCTCTCATTAGCTGTGAATATCTTTGTGGTAATTATTAAGCAAACACGTACTAGATCTTCTCTCCTTGATTACTTTTCATCTTAAACAACTTATCGCTTACGCCATATGTCATCAAATGTCAACCATTTGTGTGTTCAACTTTTTTTGCTCCTAGGTCTCTTGGTAAATACAACTATATACACCATGAGATTTTGTAAACTAGTTGATATTAGATGACAAGTGATCATCTTCGCATCTCACCCAAGCGGATTGTACCAGTGTCCAATTTTCCAACCAAGATTTGATCCTATTGAAATCCTTCTCATTCTTGTATCTGTTTTGCTTATGATAACCATGTATGTATTGTACAAGTGAGCAGTCCTCATCCGATGTAGCAATACAAATTTGCTGTCCTGCACAAGGCAACACTTTTGCCACCCCATTGGCAAGTCTAGCTTCTTCCAGAATGTGCAACCACATACAGGGACTTCTGCAGTACATCCCTTTCTGCTGGATTATGGACAAGTCTTATGAATCGACATAATTGGGAATCAACTCATTTCGCGCGTGCTTCTTCATACATACCAAAAATATGAGATTCAACCTTATCCATAGGAAATTAAATCCAGCTAAATCCATCCCGACGGCATGATACAAAAGAATCATGCGATGCAAACCCTGCAAGGCAGAAGACCCGGTGTCCGGGTCGCAGGCGTGTCTAGCCCCGACGTGGTACCGAAATGCCACCAGAAACGGGTATTGAGAGCAATCGAGACTCGCTGCTCACATTTGCTGGATGCTCAACGGTATACGCGCCTTCAACTTCAGCTCTAAAGCATGTCAGCTATCCCAGTCACGCAGGCGCCCAACGCGCCCAACGCGACCAAAGCAACCGAAGAAGTCGATCTAGGAGACCGAGCTGTTTGGTCTGTTTCTAGTGCCAAACCTGGCTTTGGCGTTGCTCAACTCAGAGATGATTCTATTCATACGTTGTGGCAGTTTGGTGGATTTCTTTTCGCTTTCAAATCATTATTTAAGGATCCTGATTGGTTTGTCGAATGGTTCCAGATCGGAAGGTCCTCAGCCTCACTTTATACGGATCGAATTCCCCAAAAAGACTGCTGTTTCAGTAAGTTCACTTTGAACTCCTGCTACAAGAATAGAGGGGCTGTTTGATCTCTCATCAGTTCGTTGAAGTCTAATTTATTATGAATGCTCTGAATAGCGTATTTCGATATTTGTGGATGTCTCGATGGATGACTCCTACACGCCTTGTCGCCTTTCGATAGCCGTTGGCAGTTTCAAACAAGATCTACAACAGATCAAACAACTTGATTTACGAAACCCACGAGGATGGCAGGACATCAAGCTCGGTAACGAGGATGATGCCAATGACAAGGATGAGGATGAAAGCGATGATGATGACGATGAATCGTAAGTCACTCTGGACTATATCATCTCATTAGCCTAATAACTCAACAGACGTTTCGATCTTAGCGTTGCTATTAAAGGCCACCTGTTCCAGATCGCGGTTTTGGCCAATCACCTTAATGGAAAAGACACCCACATCAGAGCACTCAAAATATTTGGCCCGCGAACGTGAGTTGAATTTTATGTTATATCTACCATTCAGTCTCGATCCGGCTAGGGTCTCAACACGACGTAAGCTTTCGAATCACTTTCGAACTCTGATACCTAAATTCTTTAATCTCGTGATGTTCGTCACAACAACTAGTCAATCAAAACGGAGGCTGGATGGATATGGTCCGATGACTCATGAACTCTTCTTGATGCATGAAACTATCCGGTAAGCAGGAATAATATGTTTCCTATGCCTCCCCGGTGGCAAAGGAACGCAAAAGTACCGTGGAACTCTCGTGTAAAAAATACTGTGAAGTCGGTGTGATCTGAAGTCTGTATTCTGCCAATGATGTATCTATGAACATCCACGACGGTCTCTGGGGTTTGGGGGGGCAATTAGGCCCCTTAACCTGACTCTCACAAGAAGGGGGTAACCCCAATGTGGGGTACATACCAATGGCATACTAAAATGTGAGCATCCGAGGCAAGTTTGTAGTGTTCCATTTAGAACATGGCTCCAATCTCTTGCCTTGTACTTGATGTTCCAATTAGAGCATCAGCTATTGTTGGGTTTCACAGGTGCTGGACTCATATGCAGTGCCCGACAGCCTAGTGGCTTTAGTGACACTCGAAGCATCAGTGGCTCTCAAAGTTGACTGGGTTAACCCAGTTGCTTTTTGGCAGTAACTTTGTGTATCAACTTGACATTTCTTGACAGCTCACAGCCAAAAAGTCAACTGGGTCAACTGGGTTTTTTGAAACCGGGTCTACTTTGAGAGCCAATGATGAAATTAAAGAACTATTTACGGGATACAAATAGGGGATACAAAGTACAAGTCCGGGCACGCGCCCAGAAGTCCAGATCTCCCGACACGAGTCACGCTCACACCCGGGGCCCCGAAGCCACGAGGCGCCCTGGAGGGGCACATGGCCGTGGCCAGGGCTTAGGCCACGCGTGGCCCTCACCACCAGCCCTTCATGACCTTCATAGTGCATGAAGTTCAGCTTAATTCCCCTTCAAACAGTGCCTTAAGCAGGGAGTAGCACCTGAAGATGAGTTGGGCTATGATCAAAAGTTGTTTCAAGGGCAGGCCACACAGGGCTGGGCAGGGCTGGGCAGGGCTGGGCAGGGCTGGGCCACGGCCCTGGCCACAGCCCTGGCCACGAAAAAGGTGCCGGGTGTGAGCGTGAGACACGAGCTGAAATCTGGGCAAAAAAAGACTTCCCAGCTCAACGCCCAGTTCTCCGCCCAGAAACCCCACCCTCATTTCCATGCTTTCAGACCGCGTAATTTCATGTCTTCCTCTCAGGTTTAAACTCGGATACCATCAATTCCTCGTTTTCAATTGTTTTCTTCTGTGTTTCCTGAAACTGATCTTTTTTTATACTTTTCAATCGTGTTTAGTTTTTGATTGCTTTTTTGATTTTGATCGTTTCTGTTGATTGTTTTGTTGGTTTCGCTTGAAACTGATCATCGTTATGTTTTTTGTTTTGCTTATGATCGTTTCCTTTGTTTGATTGTTTTGTTTTTTTGATTGTTTTGTTTTTTTGATCGTTTTGTTTTTTTGATTGTTCTGTTTTTTGATCGTTTTGTTTTTTTGATTGTTTCATTCTTTTGGGTTGTTTTGGATTGTTTTGTTTTGTTTCTGCTTGAGACTGGTCTTTTCCCTTATTTAACAAGCATTGTTCAACCATTTTCTTCACAATTCAACTCATCTTCCATTTATTGAATGTTTTCTTTTCTTTCTTTGCAATTGTATAGTGGTTTCTCTTACTGAGTACTTTTGATAATGTAGTCAATTATAAAGAGCAAGTTTTTAGAAATCATCCCACAAGCCATACAAGAGAGAACGAAAAAAATATGAAGCTTAGTATATGTCTGGTCTTCGGGTATGTTGTCACAATAGTTTAATGTCTTGGTATATAGTTAAACGAGCTGCAGGGCCGTGTTTTATTGATTCAAGGACTCTATCGTTCCACGGTTTCTGGCTGACTGTGGGTTCAAAGTTGCAGGCGTGCCCGGGCACATGCCCGCAAGTCCAGAATCCAAATTTACAGCCAAAAATGAAATCTGGACTTCTGGGCATGTGCCCGGGCACGTGCCCGGACTTCTACTTTGTATCCCCTAAAAGTACAAGCCTGGGCACGTGCCCGGGAGCATGCCCAGAAGTCCAGATTTTTGGACCCGAGCTAAAATCTGGGCAAACAAAATTCCCAGCTTGACACCCAGTTTTTTTGACCAGTTTTTTAATTTGTTAGGGGACAATCATTTTTGGCTCATCTCAAAGAATTGTAGGGTATCAATCAGGACATAATGGATCAAGCCAACAACCAAGATAAGAATACTACTAAAGTCCAACTCCTCCTTCAATAGAAAACATATTGATCTGAATAACAAACAAGAGTACAAAAAGACAAGTAAGCAATGTCAGGCCGGTTACGCTACCTTCCGCCGTTATTGCACTGTACCGTAACATGGTTACGCTATTGGTTGGGGCCGATTTTTAAATCCTACATACCGGTGTGTTATCATTTTATGTCACAAATTTTATTTTGGAGTAGATACGCTGACATACTTGTGACAGGTATGTTATGTGAAATAGGTACGTTACACATACTCTCAGCAGTGATCTCCGTTATCGGCGATATCCTCATGCTGACCCAACCAATTCAATAGGTCAGCTAGAGATTCTAATGCTGAATCAATCCCAACCAATCCAATAGGTCGCCTTCTAGCCTCATCAACATCATGGACAATGATGATGTGGCCCATTGGTTACATCATCAAGTCCCCAGACCAACAAGCAACCCCCATGGAATTCGATGGCCAATTGTTTTCAACTTTGTCACCCCAACTTCTAATGTGAGTGGTCTCGATCTTGACTCCAGATTGGCATTTCTCTTACTTCCCTCATCTCGTAATCGCCTTCCTTCTTATTGATATATGTATAACCTATTTCTTCTTTCCCTTTCCTCAGTTTTCATCTTTTATCTTTTTATTATTTTTATTGGTTCAGTTTCAATTACATGAACTGACTTATATTATCACACTTACCACGTCTATTCAGCTATTGCACTTGGTTTGTTCCAATTCTCCACTCGATTCCTTCAACAACATGTGTCCAGGTTCTGGATACGACACCGATGAAACCCCAAGTCAACCTTGCCAAACTTTTTGGATCACAACCCCTCTCCAATTGGATCCTGGGATGATCCAACCATCCCAGGATAGCCGCCGCGGACTCTTTAATCCCTCTTCACTGACACAACCACCTTCTTCATCTGGCTTCAAACGAGCTCGTTCAACTTCCAGATCCAAATGTGACCTGGTAGGGGGCCACATTGTCCCAAACCAGGGTCAATTGTCCAAGAATGCGAAGCAGAACAAGGCATCCAGTCAGCAGCAAACTGTTGTTGCCAAACCGACAGGATCGAAAGGATCAACTGTGAGTGCTTTCCACTGTTTCTAATCTCAGTTATCATCATCTTCATTATATATATTCTTTTCTCTTTTGTTGATACAATGTGGTTTAGAAACCAAACTTTGTTTCCACTGCTTCTTCTGTTCTCAAAGCGTTGGGATTGAAAGGAAAGACTGTGAGTTCTGTCGTATTCTTCTATTAATTTATAATCTTGTTTAATTTGTTTTGATGTGAAATCCTTTAGAAATCAAATCAAAAACCCAAATCCACTGCTTCCTCTGTAACCAATGCGTCCGGTTACACAAATCAAACTAAGGTGAGGCTGACCCTTCACTTCACCTGTGTCATCAAAACATATGCTGACTCACTCGCTCCCCTTCAATGACTTGGTATTTATTCATGTCAAATTGTCATAGAACAAGGCTTCATCTGTTTCAGAAAATCAAGTCCAAGGTCCTTCCATCAATTTGCGCCAAGACTCTGATGACGACAATGCTTGGATCCGCAAACGATCAAAGAAATCTCACCACGATTTGAAGGAAGGCAACGATTATGATGATATTGCTTTATATTTTGATGAACCAACTCCGGGCCATGACAATGTAAGTGTTGCCAATTTGTCTTTCTTATCATGTTTCCATTAGATATATATATTATTTAATCTTACAAAACATTCAGCTGACTGATCGTCCTTTACCTTTAGGGACCAGGATGTCCATTGGACTTTACATGCCTTTGGTGTGGCAAAGTCTGCCGTGGCCATGGAACGACTTGATCCAATCTCAAGATCCATCGCAATGGATCTAATCAGGCCGGCAGATCTAAGACTGGTTGCCCCCGTCGTAAGGAAGCCATTGCTTGAGGCTGAAAGCTCCCTCCGACAGTTGCAGAGGTCAACACCAAGAAATTAGCAGAATCACATAAAGTATCAACAATGAACAATTTTGTTACAGTTATGCCCAAGTTCAATATGAAAATCTCCAACCGCCTTCTGATGCTATGGCAGGTCCGGCAAGTGTTGCCGTGGTCCCGGATTGAAGATCCGCTTCTTCAGGCTGTGTTTTATTACGCTCGACCCAATGCTTGACTTTACCATCGGCAGTGGACAGCTAACAAGGCCAAAGAACTGCACCTGAATCTAAGAGACACTGTTTATAGAGAACTTGAAGTAAGTTTTACTCGTTCTTGTTTATCATCATAATCTATCTAATTCAGATGTTGATGGTTTTGTGTTCTAACTTGTTTCGTCATTCTTTTTTTTCTGTCTATGTCTCAGTCAATTCCAGGAAAGTTTACATTGACACACAATGTTTGGACGGTAAAAGGTAACTTTTGGTCTTTTGTTGGTGGGGTTGCCAGCTTTATCGACAAAGACTGGAACTATACTTCTCGCCACCTCACGCTCAAGCGAGTTGCTCATCACCATAAGGGAGCTTGGCTTTCCAAGCCGCTGGTGACTGTACTGAAGAAACATAATATTTACCAAAAGATAAGTAGTTTCCTCCATATGTAGTCCTGTATCTCATATTAGTATTTATTCACACAATTCAGTTGCTGACAATCTGTTTGTTGTATTAATACATGCTAGGTCATACAACAGATTCAGCGTCAAACAACATGACTTTGGCAGCTGAGATGCATCAACAACTCCAGGAACACAACCAGCATTCATCCAATTATTCTTGGGATCCTGAGACCATGCACGTCAAGTGCATGTGTCACAAGATTGGTCTGATTGTCAACGCCGGAATCGCAGCCCTAGGCCACCAACAAGTCATCAGCGCCACACAGTACTTGGTTTTTTCCCCTCACCAGAGGACTTACCGACTATTTCTGAAGCTGGCAATGAAGAAGAAGAACTCAACCAGGCCATCCTTGTGGGTTCCTTGAACTCGGACACCGAGGATGATGTTGAACATCATCCAGATGAGTCGAGTGATTCCAAAGACAAAAGGGAACAGGACAATGTTGAGGACAACCACTGGGACATGGAGGCCATCAACATCATCCCTAAGCCAACCAGAGCCAAAATGAATGGACTTAAAATATTAACTCAAGATGTTTGTATTCCATCCCATATAACATCTTTGTGTCTGATCTTGACACTGACATTACCTTATAAACAAATTTCAGCTTGACTCTGTTGTGAAGAAGATTACACGATCTTCTGCTTGGCGCGAGGATTTCAATGCGCGTTGAATGAACCTAAGGAGGAGGCAACCGGATGGCAATGGTCCTGGCTGCTCTTTGATTGCCGGCCATGGTATCCGTTGGAATATCTGCCTCGACAGATGGGATAGAGCATATGAAAATCAGGATGTCAGTGTACCTTATTCTGTAACAAATTTCTCCCTGAAACTGATAACCCAATTTGTCAAGCAGGCTATCAATGAAATGTTGAAAGAAGATGCCTCAAAGTCTCAAATGAAGAAGTCAAGAAATTATAAAAAATTGTCAAAAAAAGCCTCTGGGTATTTTCAAGAAACTTTCTTCTCCCTTTCATACTGGCAAGATGTTAGAGATTTACTCGATGAGCTGCGAGTAAGTCCTAATAGTAGATCATCTACCCTTTTTCAGACTACTAACATGAGTGTGTCAAATAGCCGTTCAAAACTTTGACTAAGCGAATGGAGGCCAATGCACCCACTGGGTGTATGGTACTTGCCAAATATCAAACTCTACTCACCTCTTTGACAGCTCAATCGGCAGCTATTCCACCTGATGACCGCATGCAACCGTTTTTTCAAGCTTGTATCAAACATACAAAGGTTTACTATGAGGAAGCTCTTGGCTGTAACACCCTTCTCATGGCGGCAATTTGTCACCCTGCCCTTCGCTTACGATTTTTTGAACACACCCTTGGACCGGAGCATGAGCAAACCTTCCACGCCACTGATCACCTTCACACCAAGTTTTCCAAACACAAGTCGGCACTCAATATTCCCTCCAATTCACCGCAAAGTCCTAGAAGTGAAGCCCCGGAAGCTAGTGTGCCCGTTATATATCAACTTTATGAGACTGCAACCCCTTTGGTAGCTAATGAGCTGGAGCTGTATTTGAAGGGTGAGGACCCCTTGATTTCACCTGGTATGGAGAACAGTCCTAAGCCTGTTCTTCAATGGTGGAAGGTATGTAGTTTACTTGACTATTTACATATTGTGTGTTTCACTGATCACTAATGTAATTGCCCCATATCCAGGAACATGAACATAAGTATCCTGTCCTGGCATCATTAGCACGGCACTACCTTTTGGTTCCAGGTTCTTCAGCTGCAGCCGAGCGGACCTTTTTGGCGGCTGCCGATGTGGCAACTGCCATGCGAGGATGTTTGAAGCCTTGCACCATCGAGATGTGCGTTGGTAGTCGCTTGTGGCTACGTGAGGGGGTGCCAATTACTGATGATTTGGAAGAAGTCGGCTTGGTGTTTGAGGCTTGGGAGGAATCTGTCAAGAAGCAATCTAAAGGAAAAGAGAAGGCTCCTACTTAGCCTTTGCTTCCTTTAAATTAATAATACTTGATAACTTTAAGTTTTCCTTTCCAATTTTTTGATATGTCTTTGCTTCGCTTCTTAAATAAAAACATAATAATGAAATCTAAAAAAAAATTCTTACTCAGTCTCTATCAAATTTCAAATAAATGCTGTTAACTTCTTTGTTGTTGAGCAAAGACAAAGTTTCTTTTTTATTAGGGGTATTCAAAACTCCAGAAACGTGTCCCAAAAGTGTCCAAAAATGTCATCCAGAAAGTTCTGGGAGACTCCAAGTTCAAACTTGGAACTATAGTTCCAAATAGACCCAGATTCAAAACTTTGTATATTTGTCTCAACACAACGATGCCCTTCCCCACCTAACCCCCCCTCATTCACTCATTTCACATGGCTGATCCACCTTCTTCCCACCATCTTTCTCGCACTTCATCAAACTCGTCGATTGCGGGTCAAGTCCCACCAATTCATCCCTATCCGTATACCTTTGTCTCACCCACCATCAACCCACATATCTCGCCAGTTCTCACCCCACATATCTCCCCAAATATCAACGCTCATATTTGGGGAACGATGCCTGTGACACCTTACCAACCATCAGTTCAAACTCCAGCTATTCAAGAAACTCAACAAACTCAATCCGATCCAGAGCCCAAGAAAAGAGCCCGAAAGAAGGGTGCTCCGAAGGCCAAGGCCAAGACCAACCAACCATCGTCTCCTGCCCGTTCTCGAACCCAGTGGCGTGTAGACCTCAACAAGGATGGGAAGACTCCTTTGTGGCTCATAGTGGAATGGCTAACAACTCCTGTTGGTGATGGTTTTCGTCTTGACTGGTGGAGAACCAATGGAGGCACGATGAAGAAAGGCAAGATAGCTCAGGATGTTGCCAATTACCTCGCTGAAAATGGCTTTCCGAATATAAAACCTACCACAGTCGAGCAACAAGTACGTTGATCTTCTCCTTAACATATGTATACATATGTTCATTACATGTTTTTTTTCCTTAGATCAGAGATCTCGAGAGAAGTTATCGCGATGGCCGAGACTTCCGCAAAGAAAGTGGCGAAGGTGCGAAGAAGAAACTCATGGAGGATGCACTTGCTGAGAAGGAGGCAAATGGGTATGCATCTGATAGCGAGGCATGGAAGGAGCGACTATCTTTGGTTGAAGATACATTTGAAGGTCAGTTTCTTTTTAAGTTTGTTTGTGTACTTAGAAATAAACCACTAATTTATATTCATTATTTTAAAGCAATACTCAAAAAGAAATGTCTATATTATGAAGAAATGGTCGACACTTTCGGAAGGCGAAAGGCAAATTCACCGGACGACGTACAGGAATCTAATGTTTTGATCGATGTAGATGACATCTTACCCAATCAAAACACTATTGATTCACCGTTGACATACGACAATAATCAACTCAAGGGCAACGACCGAGCTGATCAAATCAAAGCCAACAGTCAACCCAATGGTGATGATGAATCATCATTTGAACAACTCTTTCGTGGTATTGAGAGTCCCCTTTTGGAAGATTTAGAGGAAGGCGAAGATAAGCATGAAGGCTCCAATGACGTCGGCCTCAGTCAATCATCAACCTCAAGGGTTCATAAATCAACTCATCCTAACAAGTCAACACCTCGTCATGCTTCCCCTCGAAAGAGCTCCGATGGATCTTTAGATAGATCGACCAAAAGTGGAAATAGGAAATCATCTCAAGTTAATTCAGGTCCTTCCTCTTCAATTTTAAGTAATCACTTACCATCTCGAGAAGAACGCGATGAGGAGTGGGACTTTAAAAAGAAGCATATGTTAGCCAAACAAGCAGCTCGACGGTCTGAAGTCACCTCGAACAACAAACTGACCGATGCAATCACAAAGTCTCTAAACCCAGAAACTAATGAGCACACTCAATCGTTACAAGCACTCCAACTCAAAAGGGAAACTTTGCAATTTAATCAAGATGAGTTAGAACTTATGGAAAAGAACTTAGATGAAACAAAAGAACTCAAGAGGCGCCGGGAGAGACTCGAATTAGACAAAATAGAGAAAGAACTGGAGACTCATAAGAAGAAAGCGAAAATGGAAGACATTTCAATGCAAGGAAGATTATACAAGGAATACATGGATAATTTCAATATGAGCTGGGCCGAAGCGAAGAAGACTGTCTATGAGATGCTAGAAGTAGATTAAATTTTTAATCATGTTTCATGATTCAAAAAAAGTTTCATTTGTATCTTTCCATTTTATCTTCTAAATTTTATGCGCAGATGTTGTATGCAAAGTTGATTGACTTGTGCTTTTGAAAAGAATCTTATGTGAAACTTGTGCTTTTGAAAAGACACTTTTGTGAGACAAACGAGTTCTCTTTCCATTTTGTCTTCTCAATTTTCTGCGCAGATGTTGTATGCAAAGGTGATTAACTGGAGCTTTTGAGGTGCACATAAGATTCTTTTGAAAAGAATCTTATGTGAGAAAAACGAGTCCTTAGGTGAATAACTTGTGCTTTTGAAAAGACACTTTTGTGAGAACGATTCCATCTTTTTTGAGATAAACGAGATCAGAAGACTCGTTCTCACTGTCTAACTCTCTTATGCAACTTGTCTCAACACAAAAAGATGTATTTTCATTTCTTTGAGTCATTTGGCAGCTGGAAACATAAAGGTAACATGACTAGAAAGTGCAGCGGGTGATGAATCGAAATGAGTTTATTCTTTGCTTTTTGAGCGGAAACAATCTTTCAAATCAAATCAGAGCGGCTTATCATTCGAAATGAGTTTAAATTTTTTTTTCGAGGGGAAACAATCTTTCAACAACAATCAGAATGTGAGCGAGAGGCAAAATACATGAGGGAGATGACACTTACCAACATCATATGTCTTCTTCTTGCATAAGACGACAATAGTCTGTAAAGACTTGTCTGCGTAAAGAGTCGTCGTTGTCGGCCAAAACCGCGTTAGCTACCGCCGGTGTTTCTTCAGCATGATGTCGCTCGGCTTCACGGTCCGCTGCATCAGGAAGGCCATAAGAAAATGAAGTTGGATCCTCCTTCAACAGGAAGTTGTGAAGCAGACAACACGCCATCAAAAGGGCGTTTATCCGTTTCATCGAGCGTTTATCTCGTAAGATTAATCTACATTCCTTCAGCATCTGAAATCTTGCTTTGAGCATCCCGTTGACGTGCTCAATTACTGTTCTTGCCTCACTAAGTTCTTTGTTAAAAGAATTCTTGAGTCCGGGAAGATCGCAGGTGGAATTCTTTTTGAAAAGAGGAACCGTGTAATTGGACGCACTGTATCCGGAGTCTGCGACTAAGTACTCACCCTCGCTGAAGTAACGAGTGGGGTGACACCAAAGCTATAGGGGCAGTCAGCTTCTATGTGTTGTGTAATGATTCTTAGAGGATTGAAAGAGACAGTCTTACTGAGGAAGTCCTGAGAACTCGCTGGTCATGAACGCTCCCGCACCATCCATGACGGGCAAAAGTGATTTGCCGGCGATGATCACACACTATCATCGAGTTCAGTCCGTAAAAATACTTCCGCGTCCAATAATCTTCTTTACAAAAGACTGGCCCAAAAGCTAAGGGAATCAGTGTCCCGTCAACAAAACCCACACACCCCTTCAAAACTGGGTGATCCTGAGCAATCTCGTTCCGGATTTCTGCACGCTCATCTCCGGATGGCCAGCTAAGATACTGAGGTTGTAATTCAAGGATCGCCGCTATACTTCGCCAGGTGTAGTTTTCAACACTCCCGTCTACAATTTTTAAAAAACTCAATAAGAGCAAATAATGATGTTGTTTATGTAAAAGCACGGACCTGAAACACCTAATAAACGGCCTATGATTGAAACCTGTCCGCCGTTTCCCGAGAGACCCATATTTGCTAAAGCAACCAATAGTTGGACTTCAACCTTTGTTTGAGGATTGCTAGAAGTGTTACGGAATACTTTGCTATTCTCAATCTTATGATACAGAGTAATGAAGTTGTCCTTTTTCATTCGTGCCTGAACATACCAACCAATCCGATGTTACCAAAGTTCCAAAAGAGCGTAAAGAAAAGGACACCTTACCACTTTTAAGAATAAGCCCTCTGGAGCGTTCATAAGACCATTGAAAATCTCATAACAATGGTCTCGATCACGGAGAGTTCGTGAAGTCAGATATCGCTGATTTTCAACCCGTTCCAGTTCGGCCAACCATACTTCAACCTCGCTCTTCTTCGATTCAAAGTCCTGAAGTCGTCGGATTCTTCTACTTTTCAGCATGAGACCCAAAGTTAGACGAGTGGCTGGTGTAATTGGAAGTTCCGGTAGTAACTGAGGCAGGAGGAGAACAGTTGATAACAATCTTGTGGTGCTTGAGGGATGAGTTGCTGATGAAAGAGGAAGTGTGTCATCTGCCGGGTGAGCGAGGAGGTGGTGTGATACCCCTTTCAGAACCTGTAGGACTTGGTGTCTGGCTGAGACTCGCGGCATCTTGAGACGTGAGGCACAGAGTACCTGGAATCGAGGCTCAAGAGGTGCTTTCAAATATTCCCAAAAGTGTCCACAAGTGACATCCAAATTCGAACTTGGAGTGTCCCAGAACTTTCTGGATGACACTTTTGGACACTTTTGGGACACGTTTCTGGAGTTTTGAATACCCCTATTCTACTTTTGCTGATTTTGTAGTGGCACAGCCAAAAAAACGTTGCGTTGTCGCTTTTTCTGCACTGATTCCGTTGCGTTTTTTTTGTTTCCGGCCGTCCAAAGAATGTATTGTTGCGCTGAAATTGATATTTGTGAATTGTGTGTTGTGTTAGCATCCTGGCGGTGCAGCTTCTGAATTTGAGCAATATGTTACCCAAAATGGTCCGAATAACGTAATGTAGCACAACGGCCCGACATTGAAGTAAGCAATAAAGGTAGCAAGAATAACAAAGGTTATCAAACAGTTGAAAGAAGAATGTATGAAAATAAATCCCTTTTATCTACGTAAACTGAATCCATTCCTAAAAGTAAAGCAGGAAGAAAATGAGGACTAGAGGTGTAGGAGTTTATGCACCAAAACCGTAAAGAGTTTGTCCTTGACGTTTACTGACTCAGTGCAAGTAATGATAATGTTCTCAAGGAAGATTTTAAGTAGATTGCAGCAATATAGACTCCAAAACTTGCCCACTTGAGTTGAGTGTCTGAGGTCTTTCTTCCGAGTGAAACAAGGCATGGAGTTGCTGCTGAGGTCTTTGTAGGGTTGGAGTTAGAAAAGGCGGCTGCCATTGGCTGACCGAGGATTCAAAGCTGCAGACGTGCCCAGAAGTCCAGATTTCAAATTTACAGCCAAAAAAGAAATCTGGACTTCTGGCCATGTGTCCGGGCTTGGACTTTGTATCCCGTAATTGTCTCTGTAAATGGCCTTGGTGCAGTTAATTTTACTGAAATTTATTGTACCAAGCTTTGAAATCCCCAATTGCGTCCAAAGTATGTTCCAGGTGCCCAAAGACACAACTGTAGTAAACAGTAGCAATAGAGAAAAACACATAAGTCTGAGAAATAGGCTTTTAATTCCACAAAGATGATGTCAAATCTCAAGCAAGCTGTGAAGTGATGTCTGTGCCGTAGTTGTCCTCAGGATGACAAACTTTCCCATTGGCTATAGCTCAATTCCCAGATGAAAGTAATAGTTCATCAACACCAGAAAGTCAAACCACTTCATCAGGAACATTGATTAAATTATTGAATCCACAAAAGCCAACAAAGGGAAGTATTGAACACATAATTAACACTCTAAAATCAGGAGATTTCACTGAAGAGCTCAAAATTGATAGACAAGATGTTGCTGCAAGTGACACCTTAAGTGGTGAAGATTACTTGAAGATATGAAAACCATCAAGGTTGTATGCCAAAGCAATGAGGTCAAATGAGTCTATCAAATGGAAGGACGCATGTGATACAGAAATGAAAATGATGGATTAAATGAAAGTGTGGAAGGTAGTGGATGAACCCAAAGGACTGATACCAATTGATCTCAAGTGGGTGTTTACGTATAAAAATGTAGATGAAGATGGAAACCCAATTAAATTCAAAGCTAGATTTGTAGCTAAAGGGTTCAAACACAAGAAGGAATATATTATACAGAAACATTCACACCTACTGCAACATTCACTGGACTAAAAATAATGTTGACAATTGCTGCCCATGAAAACTGACCAACACATTCATTTGATATCACATCAGCTTATCTTCATAGTGATATAGATTCTCTTATTCACTTCTCATTACCCACTGGATATCTATGCAAGCAAGAAAAAATAATAAAGTATTAGAAGCCATCAAAGCTCTGTATGGAACAAAACAAGGTGCAAGATGTTGGTGGAAACACATTGACAAGATTTTAACATCAATGGGATTCAAGAGTAGTGAATATGATCAATCATTGTACATATATCACTGTAACAATGATACATGTATAATCTGGCTGCATAGTGATGACAGTGCAGTAACAGGAAGTTCAGAAGAATTACTGGAAGAAATTCATGAACAACTCAAAAATCAATTACTCATCAAGTGGGACAAGACTTTAGATCAAATCGTAGGTGTGACTGTATCACAAAATGAAGACAGAAGTTTCACATTATCTCAACCAGGACTCACCAAGGAAATTATCCAATCGTTTCTCCCCAATCAAAGATCAGCATAAACACCTAGGAATTGTCAAAAAATACTGACTTGGCCAGTAGAAGATGAAGAAAAGTTGATAATGAAAAGTATTTATTGGCTATAGGAACCCTCAATTGTCGTGGTATTTGATACCGCATCAGTTTTTTTTATTCTATGTATGTGTGTGATGTGTGTACGTTTTTGTTCTGTTTCCATTGTTATTTTTCTCATCAAGTTATCCAAGTTATGTAATTGTCAAGGAATTCTGGTTGTTTTATTACAAAAACCATCAAGTTCAAGTCAATCATGAAACTAGTAATCAAGTTCAAATTATCGTGGCTAAAGAACAATTAAAGAAGACTTATTCTTAACAGGTTCTGGTTCAAATTTGTGAACATCTTTACTATTTGGAAATAGGTCTTGTTTGACCTGAGTTTACTTTCATTTCAAATGTTCTATGGTGTGATTTATACATATAAACTTTGTTTGTTCCACTCAGATTTCTTTTTCCTGATTGGAAAGAAATTTGTGTTTTACTATCATCCATCCATCTAGAACTCTCTAACATTTTATTTATCTTTGTTATTAGATTTTTACTATTTGCTTATCATTCTCATAACACCCTTTGCCCACAATCCTTGTTGCAACATGCCCAGGTTTGTTTTGTCACTTTTATTTCTAACTTTCCCCGTAACTAACTTGTGTGTATGTGTGCTTACTGCCTTTTGTGCAGGTTTGTTACTTTTATCTCTTTGAAGCTTTTATAGGTATGTTGCCGTTTTACTTACCTGATCCTGATTGCCCCAGGTATTTTACTTTGAGCTCTTTGAAGCTTTTATAGGTGTGTTGCCGCTTTACTTACCTGATCCTGTTTACCCCAGGATCTTTCTGCAACAGCTGCAATGTTACTCCCCTTTGCTTCTACAAGCTCAACCTGTTATTGAACTTGTCATCAATCTTCACATCGATTATTTATCAGTAGCAACTAAACCTGACATTACTTACACCATTAATCATCTTGCAAGGTTTTCATTTGATGCAAGAAAACAACACTGGAATTCTATTGAGCACATCATACAATACCTTAACACAACCAGAGTCAAGAACTTCCTCATCAAATTGATCAAATTAAAAGTGGACACACTAATTGGGGTAGTGAAGGAGCAATATTGACACATGGTTTCATCACTTATTTTCTCAACTGTCCAATATCATGGACTTCAAAAGAATAAATGTGTGTTGCTACCTCTACCTTTCATGCCAAGTACAAGTCTATTTGGAAAAGATACGACACATTTACTCTGCTGGCCCCAACTAATGTGTCGTATCTTTTCCAAATAGGCTTGTACATGGCAATGGGGAACACTTGTCGAGACACTCTCTGGATAAGAAACCTCATTGAAGACATAACAGGTGAGCTTGGTGCAGTAAATATACATTGTGATAAAACATCAGCAACACATGTAGCCAGTGAAATTCCTCAAATAAGCAAACCAGACACACGGATAGAGAATATTACTACATCAACAAACAAATTCATAAAGGATCATTATTCTTGCATTGGATTGACACCAAATCACAGAGAGCCAATATATTAACTAAACCACTTGGACCTCACTTACATGAACAAGGCATTCAAAATCTAAGACTCAAATAAATAAAAAATCATCATCAAAAATTTATCTCTATCTTTCTATCTTTCAATTTTTTTCTATCTTTCATTTTTTTCTATCATAAGATGTAAAGGTTTTTTGTTTCTGGCAGAGATAAGTCCAAAAATGAGGTGGAAAATTCCAATGGGTAGTACCAAGATCAAGAAGATTTCCCACAGTAGTTCAATGGAATTCAAAAGCTCCTTTGATAGAGACTAATACTCCCACAATCATTACCATCAATAAGCAATAGGTAACAACACCATATTCACCTTTTATTCAGACATTTTACTTTTTCCTCCCACCTGCCCCTTCACCCTACCTTTCAGAGATGCTAACTAGTCACAGGACTTGTGGCATGTCCCCCCACAAAGGCATTGTAGCTTTAAAATATTAAAACAAAGTTGCATTGCTCAATGTCCTTAAGACTAATGTAGACCCTGAGCACAGTAGCTAATTGTAAGTAGAAAAGTTAGAACACAACTACAATCCAAATATCCACTTAAGAAACATCAGTGGATCTCAGAGTTGACCCGGTTGCAAAAAACCCAGTCAACCCAGTGACTTTTTGGCTGGGACCTGTCAACAAATGTCAAGTTGATACACAAAGTTACCGCCAAAAAGCCACTGGGTCAACCGGGTTTTCTTGGAACCAGGTCTACTTTGAGAGCCACTATTGGAACTGAACAATAAAAAGAAATCTGAATGTGCCTAACTAAAAGTGATTATATTCCAATGGAACAGATTGGTACACACAGAATCACTCATGTTGTGGGTGCGGTGCAAAAGGCACAAAAAGGGTGTGTCTCAAAAGTCCAAAGCATGGGTGCGCCCCTAGCTAATCTATCCTTCAGATAGAAGGAGAACTTGATTCTTGAGGTCAAGAAAACACTCTCATCTCCATAATTCTGTAACAAGGTATCATCCTCAATAATCAAAGAGCAACAGAAGTCATCTGAATCTGACAAAAACTCCAATGAATGGGTCTTGCCTGATACACATGTTTGCTTTTCTGGATAGGACTCTTGATGTTGGCAATGCCCATGATTGCACAAGCTTAATTTAACTCCAGGTGTCAGTATTGAGGGACTTTGTTAAGCAAGAGTGTTCAGTGAATTTATTGATGTACCTTGGGGTGCCTTCAACTATGTTGGCAAGCTCATCTCACATTTACCAATGTAGGGTATTCAATGGCTAGATAAGTTATACATACTTACAAGAGCAAGGGACTTCTGCCATCTAATACTGCCACAGCCACAATTGCTACTGGTACAAATAAATATATCCAACACATTCCAAGGTGTCATGACATGATGGGGACCTGGATCTTGGATGTATGTATAGTAAGACCGCGGCGGAAGGAACAATTGATTGCACAGCTTTCTTTGTGACACATCTCACAGCTTCAATGCTCATTTTGGGAGACCTTCTGACTGAGAAAGTTTGGAAGAAGAGGACATGTTTGATTTCACTAATGTGATTCATTGTGGTTTATGAACAGCACTTCCGTTACCACACATCATGACTTGTTTTGTTTATCACACCCCAAAAGCTATACTAGTTGTCAACCAGACTTACCTCAGTTTTTGATCAAAAGTGGGTTGGTGTACCATTTACCCAGCACCCCTCCATCCTACCATGATAATGCTGTCAAACCCCTTTCACCCTCTGCCGGTGTCGCCAGCGCATTACACGCACAGCGAGCGAGGGTGTCAGCTAATCGGGCTATGCACTCTACAATTGCTAGATTCACTCTCGCGGCGTCAGAGCCAGAGCCAGTTTTTGAGTCAAAAATGAAAACTCGCTCGCTAGAGAAAACTAAATGTTGTTATTTGGAAAAAGATGTTGTTGCCTTTCATATGTGCTACCTGCCAACTCAGCTTCTACATAATCATTGTCCCAAGTCTGGACACACGTAGCATATAATTGGTATTTCCCCTAGGCTTATGCTTTGTCTAGGAACAGCGGCCCTCAGCTTCCTTACTCCATGTTCTTTAATTATGACCATCCAAATTATTGCAACTCCATGCCCAATGACATCTTCAAACGAAGTCTAAATTCAAATACAATGGGTAACCCAACCCTTGATGTACAACAAGCAGGCCGTTGTTACAGCTTGTTACTCATTTCACCCGTAAGTTAGACCCGAATTCAGATGCTGATTTGTTCGTCTTTTGTCTGATGGCATGCGACGGTGCAGAGAGCAGGCTGCTCCACCCTCAAGCGGTGCTCCAAGCTCGGCCGGAAATTCCCCGAAGCGGAATTTCGAAAATTTCAGCAACATATGTCATGAGTCCTCATGAGTCTGCCAAGCCAAGATGGGCCAAGATTGTGGTTGGGGGTCTTGCTGGGTCTTGCTATTTTGAACTTCAGATATAGTTGATTGTAATTTAGTACAAAAGTGATTTAGTGTTGTAGTATCTAGTACAGTGGGTAAACCCGAGTACGTGTTCCGACCTGCCCTGCAAAATCCAATTTCACCTTTTGGGGCAATGTCGGGGCACTCAATCTGAATGTTTGAGACTGGCACCCAGACCATTGAAAAGGTATTGCTTTGATGAATCTAGGAATATGGTTTTGGAGACCAAAAATATGATTTTACTCTTTTAGGGGTTTGGATTTTCGGACCTAGGCCTCAATTAGGTACCTAGCTAGCTACTTAGCAACGCACTAGGCCCATAATTTGATGAATATGGTGGCTCAAGTGGCAAATAACCTCCAAATTTGCCTTTTTTTGAAAAAAAAACCAAACTTTTGCAACCTAGCACCACCCCTCGACCTTCTTCTCCCGCCAAAAAAAGCAGAAAAAATGGCAAAAAAATCTCAAAAATTTCGGACCCAAAGCTCTATGCAGGGTGGCTTGGAACACGTACTCGGGTTTACCCACTGTATGCCACGGGTGAAGTTGAAGGCTTTGTAAGATGGAGGACTCGAGGAGAGCTGAAGCTGGTGGAAGCTCTCGTGATGGAAGTCTATAAATGTGTGCAGTATCACATGGAAATCAGATGGACTTTACCTCGACTAGATCTGATGTTCAAATACGTGTTTGCCATATGTTTAGAGTTCACCAGAGTTCACCAGAGTTCATCTCAGTCCACATTGATTTATTGATGGCTCTCGAGCTCTCTCGAGTCTCGATGAACTCTTGATTTAGGGTGCTCCCTTTGATGGCCTTGATCATGAGTCACAGTTCACTGGCGTCATGATCAGCTCGTCTTAGTCACACACCGTGCAGTCACATTATTTTCTTAATGGCATTTTACTTAATAGCGAAGTCCTAAAGCTGCCTTCGATGTCACCAAAACATTTTTTACGTTGAAGCTCACTTTCAGACTCTCATGACCTCGACCATAAAATCAATTTATTTTAACTCCTCGAATTGAATGATCGGTATGTATGTACACGAAAAAACTTGGAAGAGAATGTCCGATGTATTGTATATCGTGTGCAAAGAATCCATGTTCAACCCGACTCATTTCTTGTTTGTAAGCCTTTTAAACTCTGGCATCATCAACACATCCCTTGCCTGCTGCAGCCCGCTTCTTTCTACAACGTCATTTCCTCTCACACTGTTTTTACTCTCTGTCCCCACCAAAGCTCAACGAGGCCCAGCATCCTCAAAGTTTTTGAGCGATCAAATTATCGCTGCCCTCCTTTTCCTCTGCGACTTTGCTCGCAAATACCTCCGACTCTTGCGTCTATACCCTCGGCACCCTTTGTGTGAGAAAACCGTTGTCATTCGTCCGGTCACGACCTCTTGCCCCCGATTTGCTACCCTCGGCCAGGCCTTAATTCACAACACCTCGACTCGAATTCTCAGTTGTTTGGCGCTGCTGGTTGATTGGACCCATAACTTGAGAACATTTTCACCGAACATCAGCTAGCTTCGGCACATTGAAAGTCCCTACCTTGTAGGTAGCAGACAACAGCAAATAGCAGGTCATCAATGTGAGCACTGAACTCTGAATGATAAAGAATTTCAGACACTCGCTCATTCACGCATGATAAAACTTACCAAAAGTTTGGCATTGATCCAGCCTTTTGTCACACTACAGGACAATATATCTGATCGAAGGAGATCTGTTGATTGCATTGTGAGTTGGTTTTGCATGAGGGCTAGAGACGCATTCATTTCAAATGCTAAATGATTCTATGTAAGACCGTGCCTCGTCTTCTCGATTAGGCTCCAGGCACGCGCGTCAGCTAGTCTCTCGTCCATCAAGGAACTTTCTCCTGATCAGTGTGCGTGACTGCTTCTTTTGTCTTTTATGGTGAACTTTCCGTGGAAATAAATATTCCAATAGGCTCCGCAACTCGACTGCAACAGAACCCAAAATTGATTGTCAATCTATGCTTTCAGCTTCCGTTTTGCGTCTCCCACTACTCGATTCTCTTGGTACCTCAAGTCTGTTTTCCTGATCTGCGGACCTGCTCGTTCACACACTCATCGAGCACGCGCGCATTCTATCCACGACACGGAACCAGGATCCTTTACCTTTCATCACTGGTCGCAAAATGAACGAGGGTCTGCCACACCAACTCAACGTCCGGGATCCGCTCAGCGCACACTTGTTCCAATTTTCACCTTCCGTCCCTACCCCTTCACTGCCCAGGACTGACTGGAAAGGCACGAATCTCTCGCCCGCTCTTCCCTTTCGGACCGGAAATTATGTAGCCTCTTCAGCCTCCTCTTCAGCCTCGTCCTCGTCTTCGGAGCTATATCGTCATCCACTTCCTCTGAATCTTTCTTCAATACGCGATGCCGATCCTCCTACTAGCCTGACACCCTCGCATTCAACTCGATTGCCACCTCTAAGTTCTGATGTTGAGCGGTGTTATGAAGGTTTCCAGAACCAGAACTTGCCTATACCCGAACGTCAGGAGAATATGCCCACACAAGCTGTGGGCACGCAGGCCACTTTTGGACTTGATCAAATGTGGGCATTGCAACCCGGTCGCTCGCAAGCGACAACGCCGAGTCTAGGGGTTGAAGCTCCTTCGATGGAACAGCTTTCGGGGATACGTACAAAGAAACTGAGGATTTCAGATGGTGGAGGTCTCGACATGTGTTTTCCAACTTCAGCACCGCATGATGGCAGTCTTCCCAGCTCAATGACACCCTCCACATCACCTGTTGAATTGTCTAGAAATCATTACACCCACCGGCCATCTTATCCTGCAACATTTTCTGCAAATGAAGTCTCTCCACCGCAGGGACAGCGACTGAGCAGGAATGACAACTGCGCTCGCACATTTTCGATGACAGTGGGCGACGGCTCCGCTTTGCGGGGCAGTCGAGCGCCCCCTCCGCCGGCCTTGAACGCGCAAGCTGGCTGGCAACATCGTTCTACGCATGCTCCTGAGTTCTCGCCAGTATCTGCTAGCTATCATCCCTTTTCGCCGTTCGCTAGCGCGTTTTCTCGACCTGAGTCGACGGCTTCACCTCACACGGCACCACGGACTAGCGAGCTCTTTGACGCTTCCCAATTGGCTCATCAATTGCCTTCCCAGCTCTCTCTTCGAAGCCCAGTGCAGGATCGGGCCCAGCGGCACTCATTCGAATCCCACAGCGAGCTATCCCCCATTACTCCACACTCGTCTCACCCTTTTTCGTCCTCTGGATTTGATCATTCAGGAACCAAGCATGCTTATACGCCATCTTCGATGGGACCGTGCCAATCATCAGATCCCGCGACATTACTCTATGCGCTCTGCCGTCCTTCGGATGTAGCGGGAATCCATGGCAACGTCGCCTCGTTCCTTGGAAGCTTATCTGGTCCTGAGTGGCCTTCGCCCCCTAAAAGCGCCCCACCGTCGTGTGATCAATTTGGAATCTCGCACAATTTTTCGCTACAAGCTCAGTCACTTCGTCCCATGGGTTTAACTAAGAAAGGCAATCCTCGACTACCACGACAGCTCATTAGTTGTGACTTCTGTCGGATTCGCAAGCTTCGGGTTAGTAAATTGATCCACTTGAAAACTTTCAAAAAGCTAATTGATCAACTGACTTGTATCGTGTTATAACAGTGTGACGGCAAACGTCCGTGTGCACACTGTTCACGACGCTCGAGAGAGTGCAATTACCAACCCTCGGTACGTAAACGGGGGAAAGGCAAAAAGAATAAAGAAAACGAGCTAGCATCGTCTCTTCCTCGACAAAAAGCTGAGCTGAACCACACAAACGATCAAGCTCAGCCGGCGGAAACGTCGAGTCCTTTCAGTGGCACGAGGAGCGGTGACTAGAATTCCGGCATGTGGTGCTTTCCCTTTTGACTTTGGAAGACCCACCATTGCGATTTTTTCTCTCGGTTTGATACGTAGTTTGCATTTCGTTCCTTCCTCTGGCTGCATTATCTTTTTTTGGATCGTTTATAGAGTTTTTTTGGATCATTCATCTTTTTCTTGTCCGCTTGCTTTATCCTTCGTTCACATCTTTTTTTGCTCGTTTTTCTTTCTCTTCTGGAACTCCATAGTCTTCTCGAGTCAAGTTCGTTAGCCCAATTGGGCTATACCTTTTCACTGCGGTTCACAGATGATTATTTTCACAGATGATGTTCTTTCCAGAGGAAAATGTAAATGGAAATGCTTTGTACAAAACTCGACACCTAACATAGTCTTTTTGCATTAAGTATCTTTTGGAAGTAACTGTAAAATCTGTTCTAGTATTATGCATTTCTCTTGCTTGTTTTGTTTGATAATTGGAGGTTTTTGTGCCTGGCGCCCACTGCTCCCTTCTTGTCCTTTACACGGTGACTCGTTAGATTTTAGTTTGCGGAAAATGTATATAAACATGTTGAAGATCATTCTTCCAACCGGAAAATCAATTTTGAGGCTACCTACCTATCTTTGAGTGCCTCCTTCAATGTTGGTGTCTTACAAGGGAGATCTTAATTGGGACTCATCTTGATATTATACCTTTTGAATGAAGATCAGCCAGCTGCAGGGGCAAGAAGTGTTTACTTGACTCTTCATCCTAAGTGAAGTAATTCCAAACTGAAGCATGCTGTTAAATCTTGCTTACTTATTGGCATGCTAGCTCAAAAAGATGCAAATCAGATCGTGCTTCAACTTGGTCTTGGTTTAAGCCATGATTGCTAGTCCCACTCACGTGACACAATCCTGTATCTTGTTCAAGAAAGCGATACATGTGTAAGATCATTTCCCCTCAGACTAGACTCACCCATAAACTGCAAGCAGGGGTTTTCCCGTCAATATGAGTGACATACAAATCCAAAATTTGAGGGCAATCCTTCAAGGTACTCCAGATTTGCCGCGATGTGCATGAACTTTACCAAGGAAACAAAGAAACACAAAGATGGGGATGAGGATGATAAGAATGTCCAAATTTCTGAATTCCCCCGAGGTAAAAGAATTGAAGAAAACTAGAAACCACTTTGACCCAAGCTTTTGATTTTATGGATCTAGTCAAGGTTGGGCTGCACGATGGCTTGGTATGTATGACGGCAACCTGGAAACCCCGAGAGTGCTTTACATTTTTTTTTGTTGATTTTAGAATTCGACAGAGAACACTGATCAAGAATGCAAGGATTCGCAAACAGCTAGCAAACAGATTGCATAGATCCATTTCGAGCTACATACGTGAGGCCGCATGGGTGATCAAGAAGAACCTGAACTACAAAACATCTGAGCCTCAGCAGTGGTGTGGTGTAGCACTAGTGTGTTTTCATCTCGATGACAACTTGGCTGGTGTGGCTGACATACTAACTCGTCGCTAAGCCTATCACACACGTTTCGTTTGTCTTCGATCCTACTGGCGCTTCTCCTCATGAAGAATCACGTCGTGAAGTTGATGTATAGTTGATCAGCTTCCTAAAAATGTCCAACTTGACTCTTTCCCTTCACTCAAGGTTATTCATCCAAACTATCAGCTATCAAGTTCACATCTTCGGAATCAACTGTTTGTATATAACGAAGCTCAAATAATCTTCAACAAGTTTGCATTTCTTGCGTACTACTTGCCAGACCATCAATCCGACTTTTGCGACATCGTTCAAACCGGCTTCTTCAAGTTCAAGTGTGTTCAAGATAATTTCTTTTCACTGCCGCATAGCTGACCATTTGTTCATCTTTAGTATACATTGACACCTACCACACGCGTCATGGGTCGTAGGTCACCAATGAGAACGTCCAAGCGTCCCTTTCCACCAGGATTTACTCCTGTGCCTGCATCTCATGCTCTTTCCATCGGTATTCCTCGAGAAGAATGCGAGCCGATCTTTTTGTCACCAAGCTTACGTTCCCCGATCCTAGAGCTTGAACCGTCAGAATACCCTTCACTAGAAACCACATCTGAGCATAGTTGTTCTTCAACTTCATACTCTAAATCTCAAACAGAATCTTATTCGCGTCCTTCAGCCCGAACGATCAAGATGATTTGTCAATCAGTTCTCAAGCTCAAAAAGTCAAGGTCTCGTCCTGATCTCAGTAACGCTCTGATAGAACATACTCCTACCACCCAAGAAAAGCTTCCTATGTTGGGTTCATTTAGTCAACTCACACTTTGCCGTACTTCAACACCAAGCTCTATATCTCATAAACCTTCATTCTCATCACTACAATCTAATCTGAACCAACCAATCACATCATTCGAAGCACCATTCTCAAGAACAGAACCAATTGAAGTTGAAGAAAGTCGATTTCAAGAACCAATAGAAGAATTACAAGCAGAAGCCATCCGAAAAGCTGAATGTGAAAAAGGACATCGAAGACAACGTTCGAATGATTTATTACAAAACGATCGACCTTTGTTTTTTGATAATCCTATTATCATCTCTGCTATCTAAACTTTTTTTATAGCTTTCTTCTTCCAAGATCATCCTTTGTTTTACATTTAAGTCAATAAACTTATCTATGATAATCTTTCAACTTTAATCCTTTTTTTCTCATCTATACTCAATTTAATATTCTTCTTTTCTTTGTTTCAAACTTCTTGTTCTCTTCTTCAATTAAATCCTTTTTTTAAATATGTATTGCTCAAGACAGTTTGATAAAAAAACAAGAACCACTCTGATATCTTTGTACATTTATTTTCTCTAAACCTATCTGTGTATGTGTTGTGAATGTTCCTAAGATTGATTGAACAAGGAATCCCACTCTGGCTTAGTGGGAATCTAATGGAACAAAGTGTGCATAAATCGTCACTGAGAACAATCAAGTGACGATGCTACGCATCCTCATGAATTTGTGTCATATTTCAACCAATATCCCCTTTAAGTCATATCAGTTGACTAATTATCAATCAAAACCTTTTATAAAAGAGAATGTGCTAAAGTGAAATATGATAGATATGTAAGTCAGGATATATTTCATCTTAGTCAATATTTTGATCTGTGTGATACAGATCAGATGATCAATGAAACCAGCGATTTGTAGTTGAGGACAAATATAAATCCATGTCTAAAGCCAGACAAAGAGAGAGAGATAACAAATATAAAGAATGAAAATAAAGTATGTTTCTAGGATGGTTCAGATTGGCAAGTTTTATGATTTGGTCTTTTTAATTTACTAATTGGATTTTCTCAAGATCAGCTACAAATAGTGTCTCCTATTGATCAAGCTGCTCAAAATCTGGAAATCTGGGCGGCATTGTAAATATTCTGGAATGTCTTCCATCTTACAAATTACAAACTTTTTCTTGAGAAAAGGCTTTGTACGACATCTATTAAACTTGTTAACTCAATCTACAAAGGCTTGATTGTTTTTGACTCTCATTTGTAAAAGCAGCTTGACCCCTTGTCCAGATATCCAACTCGGTTTCTCAAAACCAATCTCCAAAGATTAGAAGTTAAAGTTTCCTAGACAACTCTTACCCTAAAGTTGACCTGCCTTGGTCATTCTCATCATAGGGAAATGAGAAAACGAATCCCACAAGGGAATTAACGCTTGGATTCAAAGTTGGTCAAATGTTTCTGAGTTTTCCAAAGAATCCAACTTTTCCCTGAGATCAAAGTATTTCCGCGGGACTACATCACCAAACTTCAAAACCGTACTGAAGAAAGTTAATGATTTTGTTTGGATGGGATCCTACTTAAAGGGACCAAACGGATGATCAGATTCAGGGCAACGGTTCTTCAAAGGAAAAAGGAACAAAGAAAAAAGAAATCGAAAGTTACATAAGATTAGAGATAGGGTTTAGAAATTCAAAATTTAGTAGTTTAAAACCAATTAGGAATATATGCACACAGCACTTTAAACTGCTCTCACGGTTTTTTGAAGTTTACCATCCAACAAGCTGATTACCATTCTCATCATTTACCATTTCATCCATCATCATTCTCAATCTATCATCATCATCATCATCATCAGCAAAATGTCATCTTCAACAAAACCCATCTCAACAAAACCATACTTTAATCAGATTCATAAATCAAGACCAAAGAAATCATCACCATTAACCACAGAAGTGATCTTTAATGAAACCGAACGATTATCAAACAAACACATTCATCTTAACAAGATCAATTCAAACTTTCAAATCTTCCTGACTCTTCTCATAGATGGAATCATGTTTACCTTCTTATGTTTTGATTTATTACCTCGTATACTTAATCTCAATACGATCTTAAAACTCAATCATCAATCTCTATCGAATTGTTTACCATTCTGTAGTCAACACTTATCAATCACATCAAGCTTAATTTATTATACTGAGAAATTCACTCCTAACCTACATCTCCAAATCGCTCTGATTGGATTCCTACTCTCATTCAAACTCATCTACGCACTCATCACTCTCACTTCATCACCAACATCATCATCGATCACACCTTTAAAATACTTACTTCGTACAACAGGTGCTTATCTAACTCTAACAGCCATTGCAGGAATCCATTCCCAAACCTCTCAAATCACTCCAAGTCGATACTCAAGCCTTGCATCGATCACCTCAGCTACGATCCTCTTGGTGATCCTAACCATCAGCTTGATCATCCTTTTCTGTAGTCCGATTCTTTGGTTGATTCATCAAATCATTGAAGAAGAAGATCGATCATCGATCATCACTACCTCACTCAAACCTTCTCATTCTAATCCTATTCCAAATTTACCAATGAGATGGTACCCTAATCAACCTGCTTCTGCTATCTCTCCTCATAAAAGAGCTTTGATCGGTCCTGGGTTTTGATTACTTTTTTGGGGGGACTTGGAATCTTTTGTGAATCAGATGAATACCTTCTTACATCTTGATCATCTCTACCTTTCAATTTACTACTTCATTGGCTTATTTCATTCAATACGATAAACACCAGATCCTAAGTCGAAATGATGATCTCAAAGCCCGATCTCTTGTTTTACGATTCTCCTATACTATATATATTTACCTCTCAAACCCTAACGTAACTCCTTCCACGACCATTATAATTATTCAAACCACGCTCACCTCTTCTTCAAAGCTGGACTTTTTTCCCATCGGGTTTCCAACACTTATGTAATCGTTAGTGAAATCCTTGTTCTCTTCAGTCACCTTTTTAGATCAACCAAATCAAATCAGTAGTAGTAGTAATCACAGTAACGAATATGTGTGTTTGTCTTATTTAGTCGAATTAGTCGAATTAGTTCATGTAAAGTAACAATCAAAGTCTTTCAGGGTCAATCTGTCATCATTTTCTTTTTGGTCTTTGAGATATTCTTCATTATATATATGTAACAAACCAATCTATCTAATCTTATCTTTTCTTTCTGGTCTCAGTCTTGGTCTTAGTCTTGGTTCTTTTTTGTTTTTATTTGTTTCTAAATTTGTTTGGTCATACATTTTTCTTTTTTCTTTTTTTTCTTTTTTTGGAATTATGGACAAGTTTGGTGTTGTGTTGTGTTTGTACAAAGAAGCAAAGAGCAATCAAAGTGTAACGTGTGATAATCTGGACAATTTCAATTTCAATTTTTTTATATCTGATTTTATCTTTTCAAAGTACATCTTTTTTATAATTGAGACCTTTTGAGAGTTTGATTATGTAGTCATGAATGAAATGGTGTAACCTTTGATCTATACATAAACCTATCTTAAAGGTTTAAAAGCTATCTAAATCAACTTTTATCAATTTGATTTCATACTTTCATTATAAATGATTGAGAGGTTCAAAGGTTATCTCATACCAATCCTCAAGTAGTGTTATAAAGAAAAGAACTTGAAATTTGTGTAAGCTTACAATTGTTTGCCTTCTTCATACATCCAAGTGATCAAAAAGAAAAACCAACCAGACTTTTTCTCAAAAGAACTTTTTCATTCAAAGGAGAATGATTTCAAAACACCCAATCAACTATTTAATTTCAATTCCATGTTTATAAAAATAAAAGAAAAATACACGAAAGAAAAAAAATTACAACATCTTAATCTTATTAAATCCTTTACATCAACAATCAATCAAAAAAGCAAATCAATCAAAAAAACCAAATCAATTTTCTGTTTTTGTTTTCTTAAATAATCCTTTTAGCTTACAACCAAATAATGCTCATTTTTTAACATACAACTTTTTATTTGAAGCGAAAAAAAAGTACCAAATCAGTTTCGGGCAAGAAAATGAGATAAAAAATAAAAAAAAAGAATACTGATTGACTCAAAACTGATTTCAACTTAAAAAAAGAAACTGAATCAAAAAGAAAGAAAGAAAGATAGGTGGTATTCCAAAAGTTCTAATAAACTTAATTCAGTTCATCACAACTAAAAAAAACATGATACAAAGACTCAAAAGACCTTTGATTTTTCTCAATAAACAAACCCTCCCTCCCCGCAAAACGTTTACTCTTCCATTGGTTCTAAAAATTGATATCCAGTACTATGATTCCTATTTTTAAAAAAAACATCAAATCAACTCATCAATTCTTCATTCATCATTCAACAAACAAACAAAAAACAGAAACCCTCAACCCACTTTTTCTTAATCCAAAGTCTCCAAACCAAAAAACTCAAAGCCCCAACAAACCCCAAAACAATGATCCAACCCACCAGACTTTGACCCCATCTTTCCCACCAATTCGGTTCATAAGGTTCAAGTACTTTATTTAAACTTAAGACCCCTCCAGCTAATGAAACAAAGACTTGATCATCTTCCATCAAGATTGGTGTCACTCTACCATAGTTTAAGATTCTGGCTGAATCATGATCTCCATTCGTACCTCTTGCTCCTTTGATTCCAATTAACCATTTGGCTTGATCCTCATTCGTCTCTTCTGAATTCTTTTCTAGAATCGTATTCATTCTTAAACTTACATCTCCATATCCACTTGGTCCACCTTCACTACGACTCAAAAGAGTACTATATACGATCCCATCACCTAAGACCAAAGGATGAAAAGGTGCAGGTTTAAGATCCGGTCGTGATTTTACGTTACCCGCTGAAGGCGGTTTAGTAGGAATAATGTGTTGCATCACCAATGATTTCAATAAGATCGGACTTTCAAGATAATAAGTCAAGTTGATCTTCGTAAAGGCTTCATCAGTTGGACAAAGCACAGTATAACTATTTTCAAATCTTGCGTTTCTTTCTTGATCTTGATCAGGAAGACCACTTAAATTCTTATGTAAAACCCAACTCATATTACTAGCTTTGATCAAATCTACCATTGTTGAGGCTTTTGCTCCAGCCATCAATTTCGATATATCAATGTCAAGACTGGCCGGAAGTTCAACTTGATTAATCACATTCAAACTTCCAGTTTCGATAAGTCGATCGTGTTTGTTCACCACTTCCGAATCACGAATTTCACCATTCAGTGGTAAGCCATGCGATGTAGGACCATGCAAAGTCACATTATCTCCATCAGGCTTTGATATATAAATCTCAGTTCCTTCCAAGGTAGGATACCGATGACTATCGCCTACTGGAATCTTACGAAGGTACACAACTTCTTGAATAGCATGATATCTCAAGAGTCGAGCTAAATCCGATTTCGATTTTCCTAAGAGTAAATAATCCATGATCAGGCCAAGTGATTCGAAAGCCTTGTTAGTTGGAATAAAGTAACTCAAGCCGGGAAACGTCTTCAATTCTTCATCAATTCCTGCCGCAAAGATTGAGGCAACGCAAGTTGAAAGTTTTAAATCTGATAACGCGACTTCTAACAAATCTGAAGGTCGTTCAATGATCTGGGAGATCAGATAGATCAATGAATTGCCGACCCGAACCGGTTCGACTCCAACCACGTTCACGCCACCAAAGCCAATCAGAGAGCGCTTTTTGTCTGACCTAGATGTGCCTTTTCCGTCGCTTGCCGAAACTGAGACTAATATCTGTTGCTTAAGACTACCGTTGGTACGTTTGAGGTCGAGCTCGGTGCTGAGTAACATTCCATCGCTCAGCTCTTCAGGCGGATGTACGCCACGGACCACATGATACTTGAGCACGTCACGTAAGTCTTGGGAGTCATTTGCTGGTAATGTAGCCCATCGATCAGACGGTGCCCCGGAGAGACTCGGATCAAAGCCGTCAAAAACATCGTCTCGTGGAGCAAGGATAGTGTAAGGTTCGACAGTTGAGTTGCCCAGATATGTTGTAGAAAGATTGGCAGATCGGAATAAGGAGACCAGTTTGGTACAATTCAATGCGAGAAGATATTTTTCGAGTGATAGTGTGACGGTACCGTCAGGAAGGAATAGTTGAGGAACGAGATGTAGAACGCCTAAAAATATCCAAACCAAGTCAGAAAGGTGCACCAAGCTTTAAACTACTAAAAATAAAAGAAAAGATAATGAACACTGACCATTGTTGGTAAGCAGATCATGGCCAGTGATTTTGGTACCATTGACTGTGAGAGTCTCGGTGCGAGGGTCGACATCTACTGAAAGCTGATGACCTTGAGTAGTTGTAACGGGGACCGGCTCATTGGCTTGACGGACGGCTTGCAATAGTTGATGATAATAACCAGGCTGATCTTGTGGTAAGCCAGCAGGAGAACTGAAACTTTGAAAGACCTTGATTGCGTCATCGGAACTAAAGTTTGTCTTCAGATAACTAAGTTCAATAGGATCCAAACTGTTCCAGGCTTCATTCTCAGGAGCAAAGATGGTGAGATGTGGTGTTGAGTCAAGTTGATCAAAAAAATCTTCAGATAAGACTTCGGCCAAAATCGAAAGTTGAGGCGTAGATCGAATGAGAGCAGAAAGTCGAGGTGGAGGTGTCAAGACACGATCGAGTGGGATGAGAATTCCATTGGAAGCCAGTTGGCTTTCATTAAGCCGGAGCAAGGTACCGTTTTCACCATTTGAGTCAACTTCTAGATAGACTTTTTCGTCACGCTGGATAGCCCGCAGCTTTTGGCCTTTTCCACCTAGCAAACTAGGTGGAGATTCAACAGGTGTTTCACCAGGGTGGCGAGGGACGATGGATTGATTGACTGGAAGTGGGAAGAGAAGTGTTTCGAGCATGGCCGGCGTATCACTTGGAATTGATGAAGGTAATGAGAAGTTAAGGAAGTGATATAGGAGTGTTTGTCGAAGTTCAAGTTGAATGTTATCAGGATTTGAGGAAGCTTGATGGGATTCAGGATTGAGTGCGAGTGAAAGTAAAGGATGAGTTTCGATCGCATCATTTGTTGGTGCAAAGAAAGTTGAAGAATTGAGGAGGTTGATGATAGGTACCAAACGAGCACGCTGAACTAGGTAAAGTAAACTTGAATATGAGGTTGAATTTGAGAGTAAGTCGATGAAAGTGACAGTCTGAGATGAAAGGGGCGGTGTTGTTGTTGTTGTTGTTGGTCTTGATGAAATTGATGATAATTGAAATGGTGATTGGATTGAAGTCGATGATGATGAATGATAGAATGAAGATAGTAATAGACTGAAGAGAGTAGTAAGAGTTGAGATTGATATTTTATGAGTTGATGACATGATGAAGGAAAGTTGATGGTGTGAGGAATCAGTGGTTGTTGACTGGAAGAAAGGTAAAGAGGGCATTTCAGTTTACATGCTGAGTTCAAAATTATAAGCAACTTAACACTAAGTCACTCTATGTCATAAACTTGACAAAACTGCATTTCAACTTGGCAAAAACTCGATTTTCATCATCATGCTCATTTTTGGTACATAGACACCACCTCCGTGATCACCAACCCAAGATATACAAATAGGAAACAGTCCCCTGAGCTTACCTTGTGACTCTCATGAATTATTTGCTTTCATTTTCAATATCAATATCATGGAGACTTTGAGAGACAATTCAATTCTTATTTCATCAAAGAAAATGTACAGACTTCTACACTTTATGTTTTGAAAAGATTTCATACATAATTGAGAAGAACTCCTATGTAGAATATGACTATTGGGTGATACATGTATTCCCATCAAAGACTATTTCAAATTTGATATGGTTTGGGCTGTTTGACCTGACCATGTAAAGCAAAACAAGAGCCTAACACTCAAGATCTGAAAGACTAGCAAACACAGCAAAAATGGGGATGTAATTGTTCAAACACAAAATTTCATATCAAGAAAATCGGACAACGATTATTCCCCCAAGACATACATAACACAAAAGAAATTGAAACAGGATAACATGAATATTTTCTGAAATTGGATTTACAATTGTTAGTGGCAATCAATTGTAGGACGATACCAAGGATTCACATGTGTTTTTGGTTTGGGATGATAGATGGAGAAAAAAGACGAAAAGAGATGGTGGAAAAAGGGGATGTGATTGTTCAAACACAAAATTTCTTATCAAGAAGATTGAACAATAATTTTTTCCCCAACATACATAACACAAAAGAAATTGAAACAGGATGACAAATGAAGATTTTCTGCAATTGGATTTGAAGTTGTCAGTCACAATCAATAGCACGAGACCAAGGATTCGCATGTGTTTTGGATTTTGGATGATAGATAGAGAAAACGAATCAAAGAGATAAGATTATGGAAACCAGACAGTCATCAAGGCATTTTCCTTCTTCTATGACATTCAAACAACGTGTATTCAGTGTGGTTGATTGTTCCAGTGTGGTTTTGGTCTCGGAGGTAGAGCGTGAAAATTGGTCTGCGCGGAATTCCTTTGCGAAGAATCAAAGTTTGTCAAATTTGGACTTGGGCGAGAGCCGAAGTGCAGAGGTTGAGCAAATTCTGAACCAGGGGAGTCTCGCATGCCTGTGACACCCAAGCCAGGTAAGTGACCATCCTGATTGATGCGATTAAGTCTAGGATGTACGTGATTTCCAAACAAAGTCCCGACCGGATCTACGGGTGTCGGTCTCGCACTCTGCCCGTTATTGTTAGACATTGTCGACGGAGTGGACGCGTTGGCGGTGTATCTAGTGGATTGGGTACCGGTGGAGTTGGCAGTGTATGACGAGTCGGCAGTGGAGCTGGCCGGAGGGTTCATTTGCGATGATTGAACTGGTGCAGATTGTCGAGGTCGCTTGTTGGGTGCACTCGGTCCAGCTGTTGCCCCGGTAGAAGGAGGTACTGCGCTACACTTCCTTTTGCTAGACGGGGGAGATTCGACTCCTGTGGCGGAACGATTGACAGAGCCAGGCGTGGTGGCTTCAGAGCTCGGGGGGCCGGCGCTTAGAAGAAGGGGAACCTTATATCCACTGTACTTTCCTTTCACACGTCGAACATTTGCAGGGTTCAGGATCCACTCGATGATGTAGCGAGTCACCTCTTTGTTATTTTTCACCTCTCGAGGATATTTCGCACGAACTGAAATGAGAAACACACCTGTCAGCTGTGATGATTTAGAGGAAAAGACGAATGAAATAGGTTTGAGCGACTCACTGTCGACTTTGAAAAATTGGATAAGCTCTAAAAGCCTGCCAGTAGACAGCTGACGTCCATGCTTACTGATCATGTAAGGAATCCAAATCATTTCTACCGGTGATATCATGGCTTTGCGGCCTCGTCTGATGGGTTCGAAGATTGCTTCCGGAGTGTTCAAAGGGATGGTGAATTGAGTAGCAGGTGGCGCTAATAAAGAGATGTTCATAAAGTTATCTAGCAATACTTTGATTTCGCTCTTCAATTTAGCCGGAACTGGTGTATTTTGCAAAGCGTCCAATTCTTTCTGGACATGTATAGATGTGAAATAACTTGGAGGGTCGTGCTTCTCCTTATCACGAAGTAACATGACCATAGCGCTCATAGTTTTGTAGTCCTGAGCAAAGAGTCAGTTATGTACTTCAATCGCATCCCGCAAACAAAATCTCAACTTACAGCCCCTCTAGTCATATTGGTGATTCTACCCGCCCAACCGTCAGGATGATTCTCATCACGAGTCATATACGTGGTGGTGAGCTCATTGATATACTGAGCCCAACTATTAGCAATGGATGACAAAATTCAGTACAGCGTCCTTCTCTGCATAAGACTCGTCTCAAATGATCTACTTACGGCCCAGTTCCGGCTGCCATCTTTTCTCCGATGGTTAGAGGTTTACCCTCCTGCACCAATCTGAAGATGTCACGTTCTTGCATTTCGTCCAATCCGTGATATAGCGCAGTGGTGATACCACGGCTGAAGAACGTCTCTTTCAGCTCCTCACTCAGTATCAAACGTGATGGGCTGGGTGGATTCGATTGTTTGAAGTACCAGGATTTTCCTGGTTGTCTGTGTATAGTCGAATACCAAGTATCTCAGATTACGGATAAGTTGATATGCATAGCGCTAAAGAATGCTTACCTGATCCATGGAATCTGACCGTTGATGAACCTGAAGTTGTGTTGTAGTGTGATACATGATTAGGGACGTTGGAATGCTAACGGGATAGAATCATAGGAGCGAAAGATGTGAACTCAACAGCTTGATACTTGTTAATCGTTGTTTGCCGTCCATGCAGACCCACGTTTTCTTAGTCTTAGTCGTCTGTGTTTCGCTTGTACCCTGGTCTTTGAATGGCTTGACATTCACCGAGTGTTTTCTCTCGCTGAAAAGCAGAGTTGGAACCCATTTGCTATAGAAAACACAAAGAACGTTAAAATGGAACAATCACAACGATAGTGACAGGAGTGAGCAGTGGACTTTACTTTTTGAAAATCGAGTCAATGAGGGAAGATTGGGCCCTGTTGTGAAGTCAAATGCATTAGAAATATTGCGTCGAAATCATCTTGAAATTCAAGCCTTACGCTTTGACCCAGACCACATCCCGTTGATAGGGTGGCTCTACATCTATCAAACCTCTGCAAGACAAATTACAATGTGGATCAAAAATTAGAGAAAATTACGTAGGACTGATACGAGAAATGAAGAGAACTCACTTGGACATTTGCTGGTAGAGTTCCTGTTGAAATACATAGGAACCAAAGGAAGCGCGTACGAAATGGTTTGGTTAGTAATGTTTTAGGTTACCTCACCTCAGCAGTGGCGAGTTAAAATGATACGAATCTTAGTTTGACGTACCCTGGTAGACATAACTCTGCAGTTCGCAGATTGAATTTCTCCGGGAATTTCATCGACTCCCAGTTCGTCAACGGCCGAACCAGTATCGTCTTCGTCATCGAATTCCGAAAGATCTTCGCTAGGTAATCGACGTCGCGGGGGCATGTTGAAGTTCAGGTATGTTGGTTAGATTAATCACGAGTTACTTTCGAGCGGATAGCGATGAATCGGAATCTGGACAGTGCAGGATAAGGAAGAGCCGCAAGCTGCAAGGTAGACCGAGGCAATCAGTAAGCAGGCGTTCCGCTGTATCAGAAGCAGCTATTTTGCTGAATGTATCGGACACGAAAAAGAAAGATGAAATCGATGTGAAGGCATCATGGCTGTGACCCAAGAGAGCGTAAAGAGAAAGAATTGCATGTCACAATCTAGGCGCCTGTGTCAAAAGGTGACACACGCAACCCAAAAAGTTGCTATGCTTGGATCACATCAGAATTGGATCGCGAACTGATCGAAATGATCGATGTCATATCTGATGTTGAAATCCACATCATGAGTGGTGAAGATAGCCACGATGAGGCTGACTGATGAGCGTCATCAAATGATTCATCTCATGCAGTCCGCAGTGTTTTGATGTTTGTTCGCCGGTCGCGTCGTGGCCCGCATGTGGGCCGCCAATAGGTGTTTGGAGAGGATAAAGATAGAATGAGGTGATTAACATCATGATCGCTTACATTTCGAGTTACAAATGTTCCTGAGCCGCTCAATCGATGAGCTGATGTTCGCGATGAGGCAGCGGTATGTACTTTGTCCTGAACAAAAACTGCAGAACTTGGCACAGATCGACTTCAAATACAAATCGAACGTTTGGATGAACCTGTACTGTACAATGTGACAGATTGTCAACAAACAATCATCTGGGTAGAGAGATTACATAGTGTGGGGGTGGTTGAGGAAGTGGTGATGTGGAAGGAACCGAAAGCCGAACGACTTGTAGCGAGCGAAGGAGGTAGGCAGAGTGGACTACACATAAGTGGAAATTTGTCTCACCAGGTGTAATGAGATGCGGTCGGACGCGATGTAGATAGGTTAATAAGGATGAGAAACAGACAATGGGAGGATGAGAGTGAGAGTGGAGCAGACCAGGGTAGTGCTGAGTTGAAGGATAAGAGGTGTTAAATGAGATGGATGGGGTGAGGTTGAGGTTGAGTTATGGATGTGTATAAATTGATGATAGATAAGGACTACAGTAGTCTGCTATAGGTTATGTTTGAAGTGGATCTAGTCAGATTGTGAGGTGAAACTGATGATTTGAGGCAGAGAAGATAGAGAAGATGTCAAGTTGATGAGTAAGAAGTCTGCTATAGAGCTGATGGAGGAAGACAGGAATAAAAATGAAACATGAATGAGATTTGTTGGGGGGAAGGAAAAAGCACTGAGATGAAGACAAGTATTTATACCTTCTGGGCAACTGAAATCAAGGTGATACAGCAGATGAACAAAAGATTGAGATTGAATTTACCCTAATCAGGTTTGAAAGCAAGAACTTAGAGCAGACTAGGCTTATGAGATTAAGCTGATATCAGAGCTGATGATGTGTTGATTTTTTTACATTAGGTCAAGCTTAAAGTGAGAATTAAATTCAACATAAGCCACATTATCTTGGATGAGAAATTTAACCTGCTGTAACTTGGATACAGGACAGGAGCAGTTTAATTAAGTGCCAATATAGTCTCAAACATGAGTTTTAATTAAGTGCCAATATGGTCTCAATCATGAGTTTTAATGTACCAATATGGTCTCAAACATGACTCAATGACTCACTTCATCAAATGACTCTCAAACACACCCCTAGATTACATACACAGATGTATGTAATATTGCCACATGACTCCATATGTAAGTACTTAAATTGCCAATTTAACCATAGTAGATTAAACACAGCATAACACTGCCCTAAACACATAAGCTTTCTACTTAAATGCATCCCAAGGATACTCTCACAGCTGTCTATGACATCATTCCACAGCAAGGGAGTGATTGAAAAACTATGACATCATTTGTGATTGGAACACTATGACATCATTCCACAGCAAGGGAGTGATTGAAAAACTATGACATCATTTGTGATTGGAACACTATGACATCATTTGTGATTGGAACACTATGACATCATTCCACAGCAAGGGAGTGATTGAAAAACTATGACATCATTTGTGATTGGAACACTATGACATCATTTGTGATTGGAAAACCATGACATCATTCTGCAGCAAGGGAGTAATTGGTAAACTATGACATCATTCCACAGCAAGGGAGTAATTGGAAAACTATGACATCATTCCACAGTAAAGGTGTGATTTGCAAACTATGACATCATTCCGCAGCAAGGGAGTGATTGGAAAATGTTGACAAAAATTCACAAACTTTACTCACATACACAGCACCAGGGCAACCAAGAGAGTATGTATGTGGGGTTAGGGTATAAGAAACTCAAGATTACAAGCTAGAAACTCAACTTGTGTAATTGTTTGTCTTGACTTGAAGCTAGATGTGTATGTAATGGGGTGTAAACTAAAACAGGTGGTCATCTGATCCAGATATCACATATGAGTGCCCCAATTATCATCAAAAAAAGGCTTGAAACTCACATGATTTGATTTTTCTCAGCTTGAAGCTAGATGTGTGTATGTGATGCTGTGTAAACTATGTGAAACAGGGGATCATCTGATTCAGGTATCAAATTTCAGTGCCCTCATTGTTCACCACTGAAAGGAGGTGAAAACTCACTTGATTTATTTTGTCTTAGCTTGAAGCAAGTCTCAGCCTGAAGTAAAAATGTGTGTATGTAATACCAGGTGATCAACTTATTCAGATATCAAATTTGGGTTGTTTGATTGTTACCCTTCACATCTAAAAGTGACTTGACCTACCAGAGCACAAATCATGAATGAATTCAAGATTAAGCAGACATGCAAGGATCTGGCTATAGAGCAAAACCTATCACAAATGTATTAACAGTCATATACAAATCATTGAGGCCATGTGAGGAAATCTGGTACCATCATCCACGAAGTTCAAGCAAACATGCAGCCGGATCTATTTCGACCCGGATACCTATCAGGCAGTCTACGCTATCATCTCTGGTATAATTTGAGTTAACGTCATGAGCGCTGATGCTCCCATGTGTGTTGCTGATTTTCCAAATCATACAATTTCCATCAGTCGCCTTCGAAAACCTTATCGCCATCCTATAATCAAGTTTGCTACCGAACTACGAGAACGTCTCAAGACCAATCGAGCTAGCAAAAGATAACTGGGGTATATAAGGGTATATACAAATCGGGAAAGTTCAGAGTATATGTATTGGGATTGCTTGAAATCGCTTTACAAAGCTTATCGATAAATGGAGCACTTCTGTAGGGTGCTCCTCAGATGTCCATATCATGAAAACATGCACCTAGGCCTGAGCGTGTGAACTTATCTCTGATTTATATAAGGAGCATGTGATGGATTCAGATGAAGTCAAGAGAAGAAAAGTATTAGAGTTCACCTCAAGATGAAAATGGGTTTCAACCAGTGAAACACCTGTAGGGTATGTAGTTTATGTAGTTGTTCCTTTGTCTAATTCTTTCATCTCAGAATTTCTAAGCTGAATATGATTCTGCTGCCTACACAAAGCAGTTAATCTCCAGTACACCTTGCTCTGAGTGTTTTTCTTGCTCTTAGCATAAGTCAATCTGTACATCTCTTATATGGTCAGATCACTACACTCCAAGCCTGAATTCCTTCGTTGCCGACTCAACTGACTGACAAAAACATCATGAAATCTACTGCCGAGTTCACGTTCAAGGTGTTCGGACTTTGGATACCTCGCATACCTTAATCAAAAGCTAACTGCGATGAACTCAGTTTGGTATGTTACAGAAATCCGTGTTACGTTCAACATCGATGGATAATTTAATTAGCAAGAACATCGAAAACTAAAGTGCTCATGTAAAGTACATATTTCCTCGTGCAACATGTCCTCGTCACTCCTAAATGATTCAAGAACTTAACGTCAGAAACGGTTCACATGTGTTTTCTTTGACAAGAAAATCATTCAAGTCAGGGTGACCAAAAAGAATACTCACGCACTTTTAGATTCTCAACATTGATGTCCTTCTTGAGAGTAATTGGTGACGAGTTTGAGCGATGAGTGACCCACAAGAAGCGATCCAGCGCATGCAGAATTCACATGTCTTCCGTATTTTCAATGACCTCATTCAACTCATCCTTCCCAAGGACAATCCATAACCATTCATCATCATCTTCCATCATTTCCGCATCATCTTTCTCACGTTGATCGCGTCCATTAGGGGCCTCCCGGCGACCCGTGATGATGCCATGATCTCTAAATTCGACCAGGAGAGCTGACATCTGACTTTCCACAGACGCTACGAAGTCTGTTCTAGCTACTTCAAAGAGTGATCGACTAGCCATGGCCACTAATGGGGTCTCATCCAATGGAATTCCTTTTTTAAAGTGTTGATCGAGGGTGATTTGTTGAGCCGATGTGATACCCTCATAAGCTTGTAGTTGATGTTGAGCCAATAAACCAAACAATGACTTGGCTTTTTTAGTGAGGGAAGACAAGACATGCATGATGGATTTCGAAGTTGCTGGACCATTCTGACGTACATCAGACCGAGACGTATTTGAACCAGTGACAGTAGGTGGGAAGATCGTAGATGGGAGTAAGTCGGATAATGTACCATCCAGGATACTCTCAAACGTATAGGGTAAATACGTGGGAAGATGATGATAAAGAAAGTTATAACCACATGCGCCTATTCCAAGATGTCCGACAGTGCTGGCAGATGTATCGGGGCGAGCAGAAGCAAGGGTAGACGGAAGGATCAAAGGCGCATAGATGTGATCGATTGTCGCGAGAAGATGTATGTTGGGTTGAGCAGCTAGCATACTGAGAATAGACTGAGCGCGGAGGTTTCGAAAGCTGCGTCCATCTAAATTATGGATCAAGACACATATCGGTGTATGGGTTGTGTTGAGACTTGCGCATAGCTTACGAGCACGTGCTTCTAGGACTTCGAATGAATTCAGTCGACCAGATACTAATCCATCACTAGTCTCATCAATTTGATTGACAATCTCTTCAATACCGATCAACACATCACCAACTTGTGATCCAGCCTGAAATCCATTGATCACCAAGCCTTCCCAACCGGCTTCATTGACGAGAGCTTCTTCCATAAATTCGTTCAAAGCAACACGCTTGCTACCAAGACCGTGAAAGATCAAAGAAAACCCATTCTCAAGTTCTTTACGCCATTGAGGCCAGCGCTGGGTATGTGAAGTATGGATAGTGTTGGAATTGTTCTTGTCGGGTGTATCGTCGAGTGCTTCAATGTAACTTGGGATTGTAAAAGGTTCCCAATCCGGCCGAGATGAAAACAGATTGGACGAGGTTGGATGAATTTTACTGTGTGCGATAAAGTAGGCGTCCTCGGAATTTTTCGAGCTCAGGAATCCACGTTCAATTTGTTTACCATCCTCCATCTGAACCATCAGATCAGCATCAGCATCCTCCTCCTCATCAGTAGAAGAATCGGCTTCTTCATTTAACTCGAATACTACGCTTCGTTTGGTACGTGATTGCTTTGGAGTTTCATCTTCGTTAGCAATGTTGATATAGGATTCCTTAGCAGGAGTTAAATTGCTAGTAGATTTCTTCAATGGACTAGAACGCTTTCGAGGGCTTGAATGAGGAGATGGGATATCGAGTTGACGTTTTTTAGACTGAGATCGAGTTGGAGTTCGACTACTAGACATGATGTACTCACGAAGAATCAGTCAAAGTTCAGATTGATCATTGCTGAGAAAGAAAGTGGAAGAGTGAAAGAGACTGAAAAGGTCACAGAAGTTGGCAATCACGTGATCTGGATGGATACTATCACGCACGATTCACAGATTGGTGACAGATTACCATATGACTCTTTGAAATCTATCCAGGAAAAGCTTTTGCAAAAACAACCACCACGTTCTGTTCTTCAGACTACCCAATCATCTTTTTTATCTACTACATGTATAGTGCTGGCATTTTAATCATCAAAAGATCGCGACACACTTCTGAATCAAGCTTAGTTCAACTCATGATAACAAAATCCAATTTATTACAACATCAAAGAAAAAAACATCTTCGAATTCTCAATGCTCTATACATCTCATACCATATGAATAGAGCTTGATAGTCTATGTGGTGCAAAGGAATGTAACGGAGAACGCTTCCATTTTGACATTGTGATCAAAATTATATACTACAAACTTTGAGCCAAGTTAAATTACGCTGCGATCACGAAGACATGCCCCTTCGGAAAGAAGTGGCGAAAATTATGGAAATCGAGAATCTAGGTGACTTAAAGCAACAGAATAATATGTTGGTCCTGATGAAACGGTTGATAGGTTAAACTAAAGAGATTGATATCGTCCAAGTGAGTGAACCCGACGTGGTTAACCTCTATGACTACGTGGAAAGTTACATTTCAGCTTTCTGGCTGGCCTGATATGATAGGATGATCGCCATTGAGGCATAAATTCGGTTGCTCCCACAAGACTGTGTATGTGGTGTTCGTGATCTGATGCAACTCTACTAATCAGTCACAGTGCCATCCGACAATTCTGCATCTTTATTTGCAGTTCTTCTTGGAAAACTATCTTTTATCATAGCTCCGTGTTGAACATCATTTGGTGACCGTACTGTAACAACAATAGAACGACGACGATTGCGAGTGATGCTCAATAACATTATTGCACTTCATATCACATGGAACACAAAAGGCGCAGAGGGGCCGAGGTCCATATCCCTGGACAGTGCTTTGAGAAACACGGCCTAGACTTCTCCAACGCTCTTTTACATTCGCGTGCAAATGAAAGTACTTCAAGGGTAAGGGCAAATGTATCAAGATAGGAAACATGGATGATACTATTTCGGCAGGGAAAAAGAAGAGTTTGTTGCATTGAAAACGCAGCACACATGAACGGATGCTGCATTTAGCGATTCGCGGTGTTGCTCTCAAATATTGATAGTTATTTGCAGTTGTTGCCAGAGATCAAATCGTGTAGCGCCCTTCCATGTCCAAAGGGAAGACTCAAGTACATTGGGTACATTCTATAACAAGATTGGCGGAGTATTTAGCAACAATTCATCAAGTAGATCAGGTCACATTAAGGAGAAAGGTGACGTACTACTAAGAGTTACGAGGTCGCTTGAGACTACGTGCGTCCCGTCACCTTGAATAGTTATCTCTATGGTCGTGGCGGATTTTCTTGTATACCCGAGGACTGTCTTTTTTCTACTTTCTCGGTCTGTGTAATACGGAGCTTGACCTAAAGACAGTGGTGATGGTCAACATATCGGTGTGGTACGACGGAATTTTGGAAAATGCAGATTATAAGTCACTTACAAAGCGTGCAGATCTTCTTGCCTTGGGGATCTGTACAACTATGCGAGTGACCTTTGTGATCGGGGCCACTTATACTATGCCATTCCACAGTACAGATGTGGCTGGTAGTATCTGCTTGAGTAAATGCGATAGAGGCGAGCAAACTGATCACGACAGTGAGGAAGAGTCTCATTTGATTGACCGTGTTAATCTAGCTGCGAAATCAAGATTCAGAAGATAGGTCATCAGCTTGTGAGTGGCAGAGCCTTTCGAAGCGCAATTATTAGGATTGGGGATTTACATTGGAATGTGGAGAGATGTGCGAAAGATAAAGTGTGTGAGACGGATACGATGACTTTGGAGCCTGGTAAGAATGGGTACTTGTCGATGTGGGCAATGTTAAGGCTTGTGAAGATATAAGTGGAGCAAAATTGAGGCGGACGATGGTCTGGTTGAAACGCGCTTCAATCCGGGGGCGAGTCCCAACTCGGATCTATATTGCCAAGGGTGGTGTCCACTCCCAAAACAATTGGATCGTGGACATCAGGGCAGTTCTCATTCTGGTTGGTTGTAGGGGCGCTTTTCTGGGTTCTTCCGTACTGGACACGTGAGGAAAGATGATGACGGTAAGTTGGAGCGGGTTGGAGCATCCGACCTCCAGTATGACTTAGAAAATCTTGGATTTCTTCTTAAAGGGAGGCGCTGCAACTTCAAGGCGTCCGTTGGTGCAGTACTATACAACCCTGAAAGACCTCACTGACCCTTTCCAGCCCTTTTGCTTCCAAATTAGTGATAAAAGTCAAACCTCTCAAATAGCCTTCACCAATTTGCAGTCTTTGTCAATTTAAAGTCTGGTATATCCATGTTTTACTCCATCACGGCATATGTACAGCAAAGAATTGTCTCAATATCATATTCATCAATTCTAACCATTTAATGATCAGTTTTGATACCAGTTCTTTGTTCAACATAAGAATTTCCATCCTTTCCGTTATTATCAATGGAAGGATTTGGGAAGTTTGTATTGATTACCATATGATAAAACACAATTGTCAAGAACATTCATCAATAAACATTTATCAATACTCAATCAAGCAAAACAACACTTTCAAATGATGTTATTCAAAGTAAAGAGCTATTCCTAATCATAACTTTGTCGGCAATATCAATCATCACATTGGATGACATCGACCACAACAATTCATAACACTGATTTGGTTATCATGTGAGCTATCATTTCTGAGAAAGTACTTCTGATAAAGAAAACAAAGCTCTAAGAAAATGACTGTGACCTCAGTCTCAAAGAGACAAACTACAATAAAAAAGTGAACAATGAAAAAAAATCAATGGTGGTAACATATAAGCAAATGATGACAAAAAGTTGATAACAAAGAAAGCTACAATTGCAAACAAAGAGAGTGGTAACTTAGGGTGGTTAGGGGTTTGGGTTTAGGCTTAGGGCAGAGGATGTTCTGATTCTCATGTAGGGAAGATTCAGGAAGAGTGACACAGGATGTATGTACTTTATTTTCAATAGAAATACAGTGACATACTAGATTTTTGAGTAATAGGGTTTGGGCAAAAGGCCAACCAATTTGTAGCCAGAAGTTAGAGCATCCGCAATCGTTGGGTTAAGTCGCAGGAATAGCTAACTATTTAGCTCACCAATTTTGAAATTTCCACAGTGGTCAAATTTTTACCGATTGTTAGTTAGCTTTGCAACAAAAAATCAGGAGGCTGGGACAAAGTTATCCCAGCTTACCAACGTGTTAGCTAACTCTGAGTCCCAACCTCACACCAAGTTGCAACAACACTTGATCAATCATCCCGTGTCTCATCCCCCAATACATAACAAATCCTCAACTCTGTATGGAGGACAAGAGTTGCAAGCAAGGACCACCTCGAATTATGCACTATGCATTGTGTGCTATGCACTGTGTAACATATGACTATGCAGGACTACATATGCACTGTGCTCCCAGAGTCCAGACGCATCTGGAACCAGCGACTACGGATCTTTGATGAAGCATCAACCGACAAACATCCCAGAAATTTCTCTGAAGGATTTCTTGAGTCATGCCTTTTTCTTTGAAGTCATCACTTGGAAGACAAGCCTTCAGGGTTGGGCCACCAGTTATCCAAAGTCACATTATAAGGTCGGTCAACTGCTTAACTACCAGGATCTAGAGCTAACGAATCTGGTTTTTAGATGAAGGATTGATTGTAGGCCTCCAGGAACCACTCACACCCTTCTGGTCATTCAACCGCTCAACTTACAGTGTCTGTAGCAAACCTGGCTTATCACTAAAGGGCCACCAAAACCACCGTCTTGGAATGTCTATGAAGTCATCACATTGATGGGTCAGCTGATCAATCATTATATATCTTGTAATATATCACAGTGAAGGTGAAGTGGTCTTTTGTCGATTTTCACAATCATCAAACATATTATGTGTCATACAATACATTATAAACCGACTACTTTGATGAGCAATTGGAGGTATTCATTGCATTCCAACGAAGAGACATGCACTTAAGTACAACCAATGGCGGCCAAAGAACAAGTTAAGTTGAACAATTGAGCTACATATCATGAAGTTAAGGAGAGTCAAAGAGGGAGTTCAAAAAGGAAAGGTATGGGTGGATAGCCTTGTACAGAGCAGATCTCAAATTTGTACAGTTTGTCTGCCCCCCAGCATCACCAGCAAGGTGCACAGTGCGTAGCACACAATGCATAGGGCATAATTTGAGGTGGTCCTCGCTCGCAACTCTTGTCCTCCATAACTCTGACTTTGATTTTCATTTCCATCTCAATTTTCACAACGTTACACTTTTTGATATTGACTTCAATTCCATTCCCCATCATAATTCTCATTTACCCACCATTGATTCTAGCACTAATGTATACATATTATCAATCTTACAGTGTTGATGTAGCTCTGCAACAATGAATCTATATACATGTTGAGCCATGAATGGAAAATGAAAACCCAGATCTAAGTTGATTGATCTTACACGATACAAATTGAGCACTGGAGAGATTCAAAAAACGGTCGTTTGATGATAAGGAAAAGTGGTTATATGGTGAATTTGACGCTGATGAGCGTGTGAGCAATGAAAAAAACACAAATCTGTGCTTTGTAGCTCCAAGCTAAAGCGGATGACTGTGGGCCAAGTCTTTAACTCCAAGTTAAAGACAACGAGTGTGGAATTTGGGGTGAGTTAACTTAACCCCGGTTAACAATCTGTAACTTTAGCTTAGCTAAAGTCAAATTTAACGCAAACGATTGCGGATGCTCTTAAGGCGCCATAGAAGTTATTGGACTTTGGCTGAATTCAGCCAAATCCTATCAACTAGATGCCACAGATTCACCTAATTCACTTTGCTGAGCTACCCAGGGCCAACATACAAATCTATAGTGTGACCCAATGGATACCTGTGACAGGAATTAAGCCAGCCAAACAAAGAGGCTTTTGAAAAGGCTGCTTGTTTGGCCGGAAAAGTGTTTTTGAGCTGGTAGGCAAATAGGCTCAAGAAGGATGCTGATCTTAGTGTCAAGCCACACAGCTTTTTTTTCTTCCAAAAAATGAAAAATAAAAATTGCTGGCTTTGATGTTGTTTGAACAGTGGCTGATATTCAGTCACTTTTGGATTGAATGTGATGTGAACTGCAGCTTGGGTCACCAACAAGCAGTGTCCATCCAATCCCTAATGTCTTGGTTTGGGTCTCATTAGGGGTTGGGCAAAAAACTGACCAGTCAGTTTCTGGAGTGCATCAAGTTGTGATTAATTTTGAGGGATGCTCAGGGACAATTGCTAAACAAATATCAAAGCCAACAAAAAATCACCAAAATTAGACTGGTGAGAGGTGTTCTTGATCATTCTAAAGCCCAACCAATTCAAAAACAAAAAGCAATTTGTGTCACTTAGGCCACACAAACAACACCTTTCCACCTTTTACAAAGCTACCCCAGGTACCTCCTAGGCTCTCTCGGAGTTCAGCTTAGTTGAAAAGGCCTGTCTTCAGACTCAAACACACTGTAAACATCATTCAACTTCCTTAAGTGGCAAGGGGGAAATGATTAGAAGTACAACCCTTTGCATGATTGACGACTGTGGAGAAAAAAACCCTCAAGTTTTTTCAAAGAGTGACTGAGTTTTTTCAAAAAGCTTCTGAGTTTGTCAAAAAGTCTGGCTCAGTATTTGCAGAAGTCAATGAGTTTTTGAAAAAAAGTCATACAAAATTGGTGAATACAAGCTTAATAGTAAATACATAGCAAATCACCAGATCAATTGATCAATTGATATTGATCAAAACTTGCCTTTGTGACCAACCAATATCACCTCACCTCACCTCATAATCATGTCTTTCAATTCACTCAATTTCCTCAGGTAGTCAAAGTATGAAGGCAGCATTGATGAATCAACTGGAGATTTATGAGTGCTGAAATATTGAGGGTAGAGGGTCTTGATTGACACAGCGGGAATTAATTAGTTCAACCCTCAATTGAACCAAATTTTGGTGTCTGGGTTTGAAAGTTCCTTGAATCGTGAATTTTGTTCACAACTTGTTTGCAATATGTTTGCCAATTTCTCTTGGGTGGGAATTTGTTGGCCCCGTGTATGTATGTCCAGCTACATCATACAACAAAAAGCCCATTTCCAACCATTGAGCTGTCTTTCCTTTGTCATGCATCCTCAGTCTTGATACTCCGTACATTGGTGAATCTGTGGTGACTAATGTTGAAAGGTTTTGTTGTTGTATGATGTAGCTGTACATACACAGGGAGAGCAGAGTACCCCTTGAGTGAAATAGACAAATGTATTGCAAACAAGTTGTGAACAGAAGTCACAATCCAAGGAAATTTTGAACCCGGACAAGTCTGGCTCACAGCGCAGACGGAAGCGCGCAGCGCCTGGCGCTGGCGCCTCGCTGCCCCGGCAGCGCGGTCCACGGGCGTTGCGCCTTTCGCTCTCAATTGAGCGCCCCGTTTGATTGGGCTGCGCTTCGCGCTTCCGGGTCCGGGTCAGCCACACCCTTGCTGCGCTTCTTCTCGAACTTTCAGCATACCAACCCCCCCACCCAGTTCTCCCCCTTTTGGCACTATGGATCCTTTCGATCTAGATCATACGCCAATCTCTCTGATTCACAGTCCAACAAACAGTGGACGTATCAAATTCAATTCAAACTTTCATCTCCTTCTCTCCAGTCGTCAGGATAATCCAATATCACAATTCAAAAACCTCTGTTTTGATCTTATTCGATCAATTAATCACTTACGATTTAGGGCGTTCTCTCTCCAGATTCACCTCTTTCTCTCCAGTTGTCAGGATAACTCTATCTCACCATTCCAAAACAATTGGTACGATCTTATTCAATCAATTAATCACTTACGATCTATGGCGTTCTCTCTCCAGATTCAACTCTTTCTCTCCAGTTGTCAGGATAACTCAATTTCACCATTCCAAAACAATTGGTACGATCTTATTCAATCAATTAATCACTTACGATCTAGGGCGTTCTCTTCCCAGATTCATATAATCATGGGTCAAACTATCGTGGGGGTTGGGGGAACCTTGGACATGACTAAAAAGGTAAGCATCTCCCACCCGTTTTCAAATCTCGACGACAATTCCGT
>NW_006768800.1:795114-799631 GCF_000204055.1 Melampsora larici-populina 98AG31 | reverse complement strand
TTATTTGAATCTTACCTTTATAATTCTTCATTGTTTATCTTCTAAACGCAGGCTACTGGCACAGGATCCTTCCGTGAACGCTCCCAATCAGTATCCGATGGTGGAATGGTCTCTTCTATGGTCTCTTCTTCTACTTCAAGGATCCTTGCTTCAAAAGGCAAGAAGAGCCAAGGATCTGGTCCTGTAAGTCCAGTACCATCTACTGAAAATCTCATTCGATTTTCGATTGACAATCTTATGTTCCTATCGTTCATGTTTTTGAACACTATCTGTAGGTACCAATCCAATCGGGTCCAGTGATCGAAGTCAACTTACAACAAGACTCGGATGAGGACAACTCGCGCCTCAGAAAACGCAAAAGGAATCAGGCTCCTGACGACTTTGACTGTCCATTCGAGTACTTTGGACCTCCCTGGCATTTGAAAAAAGATGTAAGTCTGATATCTTGCTCATATTGTCTTACAAAGCTTGTATTTGTATCTGTGTAGCTGACGATAAGTGATCTTGTAGGCAAAGGACCAACCGGGACTATCTCATACTTGTACCTGGTGTAACAAGGAGGTCCGAGTCAGTGCCAGCTCTCAAAGATCCAACCTCAAAGTGCACTGAGATGGTAATCCTGCACCTGGTAAGTCTGGAGCGGGGTGCCCACGTCGCAATCAGGCAATTGCCGCTGGCGCCAAGCTCCCTCCCACTGTGAATGAACTCCGAGCTCAGCGTCTCCAGCAAGATCATCAAACATCTCTTACTTCCTTTGTCAACGAACCACCGACCTTCTCCAATCGTACATTAAATCAATGTCTCTCGGTGTGGCAAGTGGCGCACGCATTGCCTTTCATTCGTATTGAAGATACGATCCTTAAGTCAATAATGTATTGGCTACGACCTGATGCACGAGTTTTTGGACGAAAGTGGTCGGCCAAAGAGGCCAAACGACTGTATCTTTTGCTTCGTGGACTAGTCATTGAGAAGGAACTCAAGGTTTGAATTTCATCTCTTATCATTTCTTGACATTTCCCTTCTCCTTTCCTTTCATCTCCATTTATCTCGTCTTTTCATTGATATTCTTCCCTTCTCTTATTACAGGAACTGGACAGCAAGTTCTGTCTGATTCAAGATGTATGGACGGTGAAGGGAAACCTTCACGCATTCATTGGATCATCGGTCTCTTACGTTATGAAGGACTGGAAATATGTTGTCCGACATTTAAGTATGAAGTTAGTTGCATGGCATCACAACGGCAACTTGCTTGCTGAGCCCATGGTAACTGTATTAAAAAAGAACGATCTCTATAAAAAGATAAGTCCTTTGAAGTTTCTTTTTTCTTTTTTACTTTCATTTCATTTCAATTTAAATCGATATGCTGATTTATATTTCTTTATTACATGCTAGCCATGGCTTCTGACTCAGGAAGCAACAACTTCACCCTAGGCCGTGAGATGCATTGTCAGCTCCGTGAAGAAGGTTACAAATCAGGCCATGATCTCAGCTGGAATCCGAAATCGATGTCGATTCGTTGCTTCTGTCACAAAATGGGACTGATAGTCAAGGCCGGGCTGGACGCACTAGGTATGAAACCGAGGCGCATCCGCCACAACACCTTAGGTAGGTTTCCACCGGTTGAAGTGTTGGCTTCGATCGAGGAGGAGGACGAGTTGGATGGCCTCAAGTCTGGATTGGAGGAATTAGAAGTTAATCAAAGTGAAAGTATGAGTGGAGATGATGATAATGACGAATTAGAAAGTAATCAGAGCAGCGAACCTGATGATTCAGATTCCAACGCTGACCCCCAAGAAGAAGATTGCGAAGAAGAAGACAAGCCAGAAAACTACCGTAACCGTAAGACCGCTTAACTCCTTGGGGATACTTATATGAAAGGTTTGAGTAATGATGTAAGTAATGTAATACCTTCTATTGCTTACATTCACATGACTGAAATATCAATTTGGGACATATTACCTCTTACAGATGGATAAGGTGAACAAGAAGCTCACTCGCTCCAGTGGACACCGTGCAGATTTCAATCGACGCCGACATCAAGCTAATGTTCAACGTAAATTGGACGACTTACCTGCGCTGAAGGCTCTCTTGTCAGGCCACGGTATTCGGTGGGGAATACAAGCTGAACGCTGGGAGCGGATGTGGGAGGCGCGCGATGTAAGTGTCTTACATATTCTATCAAAGCATTGATCCCCAGTTCAGTGAACAATTGAACTAATTGTTTGATCTCTTTGTACTTCATTCAGCTCATTGATCGAGTCATGAGAGATGACTTGACCGAAGTTCACTCAAGGAAGCGTCGTCCAAGAAAAGATGGTAAAAAACACGGGTACTTCAAAGAGCTGGAATTCTCGGTGGGGGATTGGCAGGCTATGCGAGATATGTTGGACATACTCACAGTAAGTTTCTTATTTTTTGCTATTATCTTACATCGTGACTCCTGACTGATTAGACATTTCCTGACCGGGTCTGGGGATAGCCATACAAGATTCTGACTCGACAAATGGAAGGCGATAAACCTACAGGGTGTATGGTTATCGCCAAGTATGTGGAGCTCAAGTCCTCAATGGAAAGCCGATTAAATAATATGCACATCAACGACCCGCTCTATCCTATGGTGGACGTCATGATTGGAAAGATCAAAACTTATCTGGAGGAAGCTATTGGATGCGACACCCTGGTTCTTGCTGCCATCTTTCACCCAGGATTACGAGTCAGATTCTTTTCTCACGTTTTTGGAGAAGACTCGGCCAATCACCAGCGAGCCCAAGAATTACTACAATCTGTATTCACTTCGCAACGAGATGCAACTGACGTTCAAAATCAACCAGTCTCTCCACCTTTGGCAATCAAGACTTCAAACAAAGATGTTGCACCATCCTTCCTTCATCTCTATGACAAAGTAGTCACCTCAAGCAACCTCGATGAGCTCGACCGATACCTTCAGGGTATTGACCCAATGGTATCGCCCGATGTGAACAACCCAGATCATGCTCTGGAGTGGTGGAGTGTAAGCAATTTCTCGTCTTTCATCTTTTGTATACTTCATTACCAAAGCTGATCTCTGATCTCTTACAGACTCAAGAAGGTAAATACCCTGTCTTATCGACTTTGGCTCGGGACTACTTAGCAACACCTGCGGCATCCGGTGCCCCTGAACGTTCCTTCTCAATCGCGGGACATGTATGTACAGCAGAACGAGGAGGATTAGTCCCTCGCTTGATTGAAATGTTGGTTAGTTGTCAAATATGGGTAATCGAAGGAATACCTTTGACTGGTGACTTTTCAGAAGTGGGCAAAGTGATTGAATATGCCAAGAAGTTCCTGGTCAAGAAGACTAGACAAAATTGAAACTAACTTGATACTCTTACCTTCTATTTATCTTATCTTCATTACACTCCTTTAAAAAGTTTCTATATAATGTTTACAGTTCAATTGTTTTCCCTTTGTCTTTTACAGTATTTCTCTACAGTCTTTACAGTACACTTTGTTTAAACATTGTCTCAGTCTCTTAATGTTTCTTTACGGTCTTTTCTTTACAGTTTTTTTACGTTCTCTTTTTAAGAAAATACAAAACCTTTTTTTTTGCCTGCAACGCTCCGAAGCGCTGCGAGAAAAAACTTCGCTTTTAGCTTCCCAAAACCCCCTGAACCCCAGACCCGCTGCCCTTAACGCTGCCGGCTTTGAGACACCCCGTTCTGCGCAGCGCTTTCCAAATATGGCCTAGCAGCGCTGCGCAGCGCTGCGAGCCAGACTTGGATCTAGGTGCAAGAATATATGCAGATAGGTCGTTAGCTTGTAAGTATCAGAATATTTTGATGCGTATATATTGGAGTTAAAAATTTACTTTTAACAATTCAATGTTGAAATATGTCGGAAACGAAGACTTGCAAACGTTGAAAGTGTGGATAGCTGCCGAGGTGAAGACTCGTCAAGCTCGTGAAAATACAAGTAGAGAAAAGTGAGTCGGAAGATGCTGTTGTTGAAACACGAATCAAGGAAAGGGGGAGGTCTCCAATCGGATTCATATCGATGCTATTGTAATCCAAGAGTGGTGTCCAATCCCAAAACAATTGGACCCTCTGACACAGGGCCGATATGGCTTCCTACCTAATGACGCCGTCATTGTTTGATACCTGGAACCCTTGAAACCGCTTACGCTTGCGTCCGAGTGCTCAGCTATTAATGACATCATTGAGGGCGCTCAGGCAGACAGGAATTGGTCTGCGACTGGAATGTGATTGATTTCTTGGGTGTATCAGCCAATTTGAGCTTCTCTCACACTCCAAAGGTCGATGAACTGGATCAGAAGAAAAGGACATTTGTTTTTAAGGGTACCAGCATCAATTGGATATTTCATCCCAATGAGCATGTGTTCCAACATGGAAATACCCATGATTACGCCATTTTTCCATTCTACTATCCATGAGTGAAAGGTTGTGTCTAACGAGGAGTTTCTCAATTGATTTCACTGCTCAGTTGTAGAGACACTACCTCTCGCCATTCTCTTTAATTCC
>NW_006768800.1:787158-795014 GCF_000204055.1 Melampsora larici-populina 98AG31 | reverse complement strand
CCACATCCGTCGCCCAGACCACGTCTCCCCAAAGTGGCATCCGTTTTGAAACGTCGTCTGAGACCAATCCGCCCAACCGTGCCGTACCCCAAAAGGCCACCAGGGCGATAGCAAATATCGCTAAGTCCTTCTCGTCCGTGAGACAGATATGTTCGAGTAAAACCGCTAGGTCCGAAATCAACACCGGTGGACGCAGTTTCTCTTCCTCTAGTAGGCGCTGCTCCACTGTTTCTGAGGCCTTCAACAATAAAGCTACTGTATCATCTTTATCGTAGGGGTAAGTTTTCCGGTGGAACTTATGCCAAGCTTTCAAGCCTGCTATATATGATTTCAGGGTCGAAGCCTTAACTGATTCGTCGTCTATCACCAGATCTTCTTCTTTCTTCGAACCCCAAACAACAAATCCTAACAAGACTTCTGACGAGATCGGTAATAACAAGCTCTTGTCAATCTTCTTTACTTCAGCGTATCGGAGTAGCTTCACCACCCCTGAGTTATAATGTTTTAGGGTGCCATCCATCCAGGCACCTCTCAAAAAGTGCTTTTGGATTTCATCCGACTCCGACCTATTGACTCCAAACGCGTCTTTCTTAAACAATCCATAAGGTTTGGTCAACTTTTTGAAGTCATCTTTTTTCTCTATCTTCTTCAATTTAGTTACCGATGTTGATTTGCGTGTTGTTCTTCTCGTCATGATGACTCTTCCGGTTGAGTTGGAGTGAATTGGAAAAGGAGGTTCTTCAGGTCCGATGGAATCTCAATCCTGACTTCTTTGAACCAGAAAAGTTCAGCCGAAAGCTTCCCTCTCAAGAGGCTATCGGCCTTGTTATCTTTTGATGATACACGTTTCTGTTTAATGTCACAACCTAAATCGGTAAGTAAGCGTTGTATCAACTTCCATTCACTATTCACATCCCGATCTCTTGACTTCCTCTTACGAATTGCATGTTCTGTAGTCGTGTTGTCGGTGTGAACCCAAAACCGCCTACCCTTAACCTCCATCACCTTCTTCAGAACCAAGAGGCCCAGTCTTATGGCGACTGTTTCCGCCCATGCAATACGGCGTCTCCTCTCTTTCCTACCTTCTGATTCCCACTCTACGGCGAACTTGAAGCATGCCCAAAATTCGCCGACGAGGACACCAATCCCGAAGGACGACGCAGTGTCGCCTACCCAGCCTATCTCTTCTGGGGCCGGATTAGGAACGATCCTGCAAGCGTCAAATTTTTCCAAACAAACTCTCCATTCCTCGAGGTCTTCCCGCACATCTTCCGGAAGCGAACAAGAGGCCTGTGGGTTCTTCCAGGACTTTTTCCACCGATACAGTGAGTTAAGATAAGCTGCCATATGTGGCACAATGTGGACGGTATGGCATAGCCGCCCCACAAATTTTTCCACCTGTGAGTACCTCCAATTCCCACCTACTACCAACATATCTTTAACTTGGCCCAGGCGTTCTTCCAACTTTTCCTTAGGAAGTCTAACAGTATGTTCCCTGCCGTTCCAGATAAATCCCAAAAACTTCTGTTCTACCGCGAATTCGTGGTTCTTCTTGGGGTTTGTCTTCACTCCTAAAGAATTGCTGAGGTGAGTGATGTCCGTGAGAGAGACCTTCTGTGCTGGGCGACGAAGGATCAGGTTGTCGTCCACCCACCGAAAGATAGTAGGGAGACCAAGTTTGCTAATCATGATTCGTTTCCAGGTCTCTGCCGGGGCTCCAAAAACCCCGCAGCTTGCGACACCACCAAAACCCACCGCCAAATCTACCCACAACTGGCCTTTGAAGTCTTTAATGATAAGGTACTTCCTCTGACTATGATGAACTGGGAGCTGGCGGTAGGCCTTAGCCCAGTCAAACACCGCTAACAGCCACTCTCCCGGATTCTCCCGAAAAAACCTGGCCACCCTCTTGAAATTGTCCCAAGAAGTCTCATAATTCGTTTTGTCGACGAATGAGTTCACCGAGGGGATCTCGTCGTCTCCTTTCGGAAAGGACAAGTCGTTTATTAACCGAACCGATCCGTCACCGTTTGTGGCACTGCCCATCGGATTTGACCGAAAGAAACCAAATTTGTCGTACAATTCTTCATGTGAGTAAGGACCCGCTATCCTGCCTTCTCTAAGTTCCCTTGCTAAGGTTTTTTCTATTTTGTCTTTCACATCCAGTGCGCCCGCATGATTATCGGGCGTGTACCATCTTCTTTTACCCACCGAATGTTGTGGGATACCTAGACAGAAACCTTCCTGAAAGCCATCCAGGATATAGGGGATGTCTTCCTGCAACCCCGCTTCCGTCATCAGCTCTTTCCACTTCTCTAGAATCATCTCGCACCTAACCGGGGTTGGCCATCTAGTTACATCCGGTGCCTTGAACAGTTTCCTCTCCTTCAGAGGTAGGACCTTTTTGCTTCCAACTGTGGAAGAAGACTTCGTAGAGGAAGCGGAGCTCCCTTCGCTTTCTTCTCCCTCCTCTACCACCGGTTCGTTCATTCTCTTTCTCAAGGGCTTTGCGGACGGATTTCTTAACTGTGGTGAGTCGAAGGTGTCTAACTCCTCTGGCCAAGACTCATTCGGGGTCACATTTTCCCTCAGGATTAACTGGTCTCCCTCCAGGACCCATTGGCGTGGACCACACGGGCTAGGTCTGTTGGCATATGTAAGAATCAAATTCACACATTTATTGATTTCTCATCAACAATCTTGACTCATTTCACACGATCGCTTGTGCGCAAGTAGACATAGAGACAACAAAGGAACATCTTCGTACCATGACACAGGTAAGAAAGCAAACGGCACGGAGCGATTTAGGAACATCAGGTGTATGACAAGAAAAAAGGGGTGGGGTGATTAGAATTTGGTTTCGAGCCACGCCGGGTTGAAGTCAAACGAATGGGACCAGGGGTAGAAATCCATCAGAAAGTCAGTAATGTTCTGTAACTCTCTCTCTCCCAAATAAGGACTTTCGCTCACCACGCGCTATTGTCCTGTGCTTTACCCTTCCCTTTATGGTTTGCTGTCTGCTTATTTGCATGTTGCTGGCCATGGGCAACCCAGTCTTGCCCTCCTTGTCCTGAATATGCCGTGTTATTCGGGTAATGAGGGGGGAATGGTTGATAACCTTGGTTATACATCGTTCCGCCTTGAAAACCTTGGAAGTGGTTTCCCCAAGAGTTTCGGGGAGGGAAGAAGGGTTTCGGTTGATGAAAACCACCTCCTTTGTTTCCTCTTCCCCTATTCCCTCCTCGTTTCCTTTTATCCGGTCTGTATCTCCCACCCCAGCTACCTCCTTCGTTCTCGCCTAAGTGACTATCTGTAACTTTTGACGTACTAGCTACCGGCGGGATCTTGACCATTGGTTGGCCGGTGTAAAAATCAAAACCGAATTTCTTCTGGCCTACTGCGTAAGGATTCCCTTCGAACATAAGGTCACCTGCCGTTTCGGCGTCCCACTTGGCTCTTCTGGCCGCTTCAACCTGAACTCCATCCGGTAAGGTCACCTTTTCTACCTTTTTTCCTCTTTTTCCATTCTTCTTTTTCTTATACATGATCCTTGACCGCTTCCTGAAGATTAAAGCTCTAATGATTAAATGGTATCTTAATCCTACCATCCAGCTCTTGTGCTGTACCATAAGTTGACTAACTACTTCTTTGTGCTTTGAGATGTACTTAGCGTAAGCTTCATGGCCGTAGAGTTCATCTGCATACCGCGCCTCCAAATCGCATGCCATTATGAAATCGCCGTAAGTCATTTGTCTTTCTAGATCTCTTTCTGAAGTCGTAGAGTTGAAACCTTTCTTTCCTCTCTTCGACACATCATCTACCCTTGAATGGTAGTCGTCGATGTAGGACCGTTTAAAGACTGACAATGGTACGTATTGTTTCAATTTCTTGAAGCATTTATCCCAATGTTCGGGGAGGTCGGGTAGGTCTAGACCAGCAATAGCATTCAGTTCAAACCTGACGTTCTCCTTCGACATGAAGATGTTGTCTTCTCCCGAATTTGACGAAGAGTCTGAAGAACTCGAAGAATCTGAGTCTGACGAGGATGAGTCGGACGAGTCCGACTCGGACGATGAGGAAGAAGAGGAGCTTCCGGAGTCAGACGATGAGGAGCTAGAAGAGCTGGAAGAGGAGGGGGATTTTCTCTTTCTCCTGCTCCTGGATTTTTTGTGAGCTTTCTTCTTCTTCCTGTCTTTCTCCTTCCCTCTTGGTTTTCCTTCCTTTGCCTTCTTCTTTCCTCCTTCCTTGGACTTCAATTTAGACTCTCTTCTGCTATCCTCTCCTAATTTCTTCACCTCTGCCTTTAAAGCGTTATACTCCTCTTCTAAGACCATTTCTCTCCTTAAGGTCTGAATTAGGTCCATGTCTGCGCCATCGATGGCCGCTGCTAAACGATCAATGAGGGGGCGTGTGTCGACTTGGACGGGCGGATTGTCCTTACCGGCCGAAGCGGTCTGAGGTTCCGGAGGTAACGTGGCTTGCGACTCCTGGGTCGGAGGATGGCCTAACCGTTCTACCGTATCTACTATCGAATTTATCAACCCCAATCCGCCGTCAGTTCAATCTCCCCTTCTCTCTCAGAGATATGTGGCTGAATTGAATGAAATTATGCTAGGGATGTGACGATATAAATCCTGTCTGGGATGTTTGTCATCAGACAATCCATCTCCTGGTTGGCCAAATCTGGCTTTATGTTGGCCCAACCGCTACGACCACTTATGGTGGGAGCTCTGTATCCACTGAAGCTTCATGTGGTACGTGGATTTAATTCCTGGTTAGGATTCTTAGGATGGGAGCCAGCTGGCTGCTACCATTTGGAACTACGGGAGCTGATTCTTCTGCTACAACCGTACAACTATGGTCCGAACCTCTTCATCTATCATATTTTGCCGGGTCATCATAGGAAATTTCCCTCGGGAGCTATGGAGGGCTACAACCAAATGACTACAGGAGCTGTCGTGACATGCTACAACTATGGATGGCCGATATCGTCCACGTCGGACAAGTTAAGGAGGGGAAGAGGGGTACGAAGGAATCATTAACGAAAACTCACTATGATTGTGTTCGATCAACCCTTCAAAAAGTAACTTTTTCTTCTTCGAGGCATGATCGCTCTCTAGTAAGTCTACTGCTTCTATACTCTTCCCCCGTCTCTTCTTCCCTTTTGCCTTCTTCTTCTTCTTCGGATCTTTCTTTTCCTTTCCTTCTTCTGATGCTTTTGATGTTGATGAAACCGATTCGTTGCTTTCATCTTCACTGATATCGATCACCAACTCTTTGACTCCACTCTCTTTCCCTTCTTTTACTCCTTCCTCGTTTGATAGAGTGTGTCCAGCTTGTAAGTCACCCGTATCTTTTGGTCTAATCAAATTGGGAGGGGCGGTCTGATCTTTCAAAGGGGTTCTTCCTTGGACTGTCACCGACGTAGTAGCCAACGGTGTGGCTGGCGTGATGTTCGAGTTGGGATCTCTAGAGCCTGCTCGTCTTTCTCTTTCGTCCGCTTGTTCCTTCAGTCGCAAGGCGTGTGCCTTCTTCTTCTCATCTTTGATCTTTGCTGCTTCTAACATTTTCTTAGATTGATTCAGATTCGTCGGTTTGTTTCTTTTGAGTGTTCTCCACATCCACAATTGTTAATTCAAATAGAAGTATTTCGCTCCAGAGTAATGCAAAGTTGAGGTTCAAAAACTTGAACAGATTATTTAAATAAATTTGAAAAATTCGAGATGAGCGAAGAATATGATCTTGTGCAAGTGACAAAGCGTAGCGGTGGAGGAGAATTTGTCAGGGAGGGAGAGAAGGAAATTTTCCTCTGCCTAACTTCCAAATTCGTGGGTGGCAGGTGTGACACCCCGCCACCTGCTGTGATATCCTCCACTACGTCTGTCACTTCTCTCATTCCTGCGAATGGAATTCATTGTACCGTCACGGGCTAGGAACAATCCCAAGGTAATTGATTAACAAAATCCGGAGTCCCCACTCTCCAGCAGCCATTCAGGGTTGTGCAAATGTGCAGCGTAAAATGACAACGTCTGATGTCACCACTGTGGCCTCACGATAAAAACTACGTCTATTTTGGTTGATGAGTGGCAAACGATGGCCACGATCACCTCGGCATCTTTGGTTGCTTTTCACTCGCCGGCGCTAAATATCAGAATCTGTGACATTGGGGCCTCAGACCTGACAAATGTCCTCAACGATGATGCGGCTATACTGAGCGAGTTTGTTTGTGATAAAACAGTTATTTATATATTCATGCACACATGGCAGGACCCTGGAAAGCCCCGATATACCCTCCTAATGGAAATCCCAAAATTTTCCCCTCCTACCTACACAAATTTCGCCGGTTTTCACAAAAAAAACTCGGATTCCTACCTGTTGACAAAGGACCATTTTTTTTCGGAGAAAGGTCCCAATATTCCTTCCATCTGCATAAGGACCCTCAAAATCTGTGTTTTTGGGCGTTTCAGAGCAATTATACATCTTGATTTTTTTTCCGGAAAAACTTGTATATTTTTTTGGGAATTTGGTAGAAGAATCACAAGAGTTGAAGTCGTTGAGAGAGAAATAAACTAGTGAGTAGTATAGCTATGTAGTGTTATGTAGTTGAGTTTTAAAAAAAACGAGTAATTCAATTCCTGGCCAGCCACTGGAGGGACTGTGTTTCCAGTTCCTGGCCAGCCACTGCAGTCGGTCCACTGCTGTAACAGGTAAAAACATCAAAGTGAATCTCTACAAATGAGGGAGATCAGGGTCTGAGAATTCAATATCAAGAAGTAGAAAAAGAGCAGTCAAACGTTTCAGAAAAGGGACTAAAGAGACTGGTATTTTTTTGAATTTGGGAGAGATGAAGCGAAACAACTTGAAGAAATAACACAAAATCAAATCTCTAGATAAGGTGGAGAGAAATAAAAACCAAGTTAGATATTACAATTCAAGTATAGCTTATTTTTTTCTAGCTTTAGCGTGTTCAACAGCAAGTTGTTCGAGAATTGCCTTGATGTACTGTTTCTGGCTCATAGCCTTTAACATAGCACGATAAGCTTGAGGAATCCATATGGTGTTAGCCTCGGGTTCAGTAATATTCATTGATGAGGTGGGGGGAAACACATAGTGAATATCTGCTATATCAAGATGCGAGAATATGAGGCGATTTGGAAAGTTTTCTTCAAAACTACACGCTCCAGGATTCCCTTTATACATGTAAAGCTGGGTAGATGCATATGAGAGCTTAGATCGAGTGGACGATTTGGTGATCCACTCGTGCTTACCATTCTGGTAAATGTAGAGAGCACAGATCTTACCCAAAAAAAGCATCTAAAACGAATCAAGAGTACATTAAATGATCAGAGTCGGCAGCTTCATATTTGAAACAGGGGATGAAATACATTGTTTTTTATAACCACAACAAACTTGTTTACTTCAAGTGGATTGTCTTCTGATACATTGCCACTTGTATAAAGTGTTTGTGTTGCGATGTCGAGAGTTGTTGATGTATTTTTTGCAATCCAATTGAGGTCAAGCTTTACATGAATGTTCCATTGATGTAAGCAATCCAGAGCCTTGTCCATCTGCTCAGAGTTTTTCAGCATGATGGCTACCAATTTACTACATGTCCAAGGGTCCAATTTGGTGGCTCCATTTGCATTGGCGTGATCAGAAGCCACAGGATCCTGGTGGTTGTTTTTTTTCTTTCGTTCATTACCTTTTCCTTTTGCTACGCGAGATATAGTAATTGTGTCTAATATCAACGAAAACTATCAAGATCAAACAAAAAAAATGTTGTGATCGAGCAGAATCAAGCTGTTTCAGCAACTTTCAGGCCATTTCAGATGTTTGGACTCGGTTGAAACTGGTTG
>NW_006768800.1:757218-787058 GCF_000204055.1 Melampsora larici-populina 98AG31 | reverse complement strand
AAGAAAAAAAAAAAAAAAAAAAAAAAAAAAAAAAAAAAAAAAAAAAAAAAAGTACTCGGGAGGGCGGAGATACTGAGCTGGGCCAGCTGCCGGCTTGACAGGAGTTATCGAGAGGGACGTAAAATCCTTCTCAATATAGAAGCTAGACTGATGCAACAGATGGCGATTGATCATGAACGGCTATGTTTGACTCAGAAAGTTGAAGTATTTGAGTATGCGATGGATAATACCACTGGTCAAGATCTTTATCGAGTGTTATGGCTAAAGAGTCGAAATTCAGAAGCTTGGTTGGATCGTCGGATCAATTATTCACGATCATTGGCTGTAATGTCGATGGTGGGACGTGAGCACAACTGCCTTTTTGTGATTTGAAGGTCCTTTGATAACTGATCATGATTGTGATGATAGACGTACTTGGGCTTGGAGATCGACATCCTTCGAATCTGTTGCTGGATAGACTTACAGGGATGATCATTCATGTCGATTTTGGTGATTGTTTCGAAGTGGCGATGACACGAGAAGTCTGTTTCCCCTAGATTTTGATTCACGTTTGATCTTCATTGACTGACAGCCCTTCATGATCGGTATTGCAATCTTTGAGTAGAAATGGCCCGAAAGGATACCGTTTAGGTTGACTCGAATGTTAGTACAAGCGATGGAAATCAGTGGGGTTGAAGGTACTTACCGAATCACAAGTGAGAACACAATGAGAGTGATGAGATCAAATAAGGAGAGTATTATGGCTGTACTGGAGGCTTTTGTACATGATCCATTGATCAATTGGAGATTGGTCAAGGGTGGTCGACAATTAGATGAACGAGAGGGTGGTGCTAACACAGGTACGAGCTTTCAGATGTTTCTTGATCAAATCTTCTTCCTTGAAGCCTATTGATTGATGTTAACCATCGATTTTGATATGGTGTAGAGGGTGGGCCACGGATGCGAAGGCCAAGAGAAGTGGAAACCAATCTGTATGATACTGTTCAGGCCGAAGTATTGAATGATAAAGCCCTAATGGTCGTCAACCGAGTAGAGCAAAAACTAACAGGTAAGTTAGATGATTCCTCTTACATCGCACACGCCTTTCTCGTCGTGAAAGATAAGGTGATTGATGATATGACTATGATTTCTTTGTGGCGTGTGGTTATCAGGCCGGGATTTCAAGCCTAACGAAGAGTTGAGTGTCGCTGATCAAGTCAATAAGTTGATTCAAAAAGCTGTATCAGCCGAGAACCTGGCACAATGCTTTACTGGATGGTGTCCATTCTGGGTGAGTATTGAGAATCCTACTCGGCTTTTGATGCTATGTTGCAAGTATTGATGAGATGTATCTTTTTTGATGGGATATAGTGAACAATGTGAACTCAGGATTGAGATTCATCTTGCACTAATAAATATGTGAATCATTGCTCAACTGTCTATGACAATCTCTTTGTTGATGTATTATATTCTTCTACTGTATACATAATTGTCTTTGTCAACTCAGTATATCGTTTCTGATTTCAATATGAGATATCCTACGCAACTACAATATAAACAAATCAATATATATATGTTCCTTTTGGGGGTTAATGAGTTTGAACAAGTTGATTGGGGTTGGTTGAGCTTGGGTTTGTATGTAAATTGTTTATATCCTTTGAAAGTTTGGTCATAGGATCATTGTGATAGGAAATCTATTTTTGTTTTGTTTTCGATTAATCTTGTTTTAGGAATTGCATGACGAAATGATTCGGAGTACACATGTTTATTTTCTCCATTGCGTCCAATTGGTATTGAGTTACGGATCAAAACTTATTCTTGTCACTGTCCAATGTTGAGTTATCCTGAAGATACCATCAAGCACCCAGCGTCATTGAAGCAAAATAGTGACTTCTAAAGTGGGCAAAAGGTAAAAAGAAATGCCTCAACAGTGAGTCGAACACTGGACCTTTTGCTGCCATACTAGGCAAACGCTCTACCACTGACACCCCGGGCAAGGGCGTGACGCTCCACATGTAGCGTCATGCGGGCGCTTCGGACCGGGTCCGGAGCATCACGTGGAGCGTCAACGGGTGCTGCACACTTCACACGGAGCGTCAACATGTGCTGCACGCTCCCTGTCTGAAGCGTCACCGTGCCTCACACCCCATCTCCCATCTCCCTCGATTCACCACACCTCTTCGCTCACGTCTCTCACCCTCGTCCTGTCCCTTCCCAAGACTTCCAACAATATCCGATTCCACTATCATCGTATTATTCTATCTTTCACCAGCTTCAACGTGGTTTGATTGTTCCGTCTTTCACTCGAGTCTACGGTTTGTAATCGTTACATCTATTTGGTTTATCTGAACAAGGATTACGCTGATACCGTTTCTATCTCTCCTCGGGGTTTCGTCAACTTAGCTACTCTACATCACCTGTCACTGAAGAAACGTACAGAAAACACACCTCATGGACAACATCGCAACTGGCGATCAATCACATGCCGAGATGGGCTTAGTGCTTTGCACTTGCTCCGAATGCATCAAAAAAACGCATACCGATTCCTCAGGAAAGCAAGTGTCCGGCTTATGGATCAATCCAGGAACCCAAAGGAACCATAGACGAAGGATGGCTACCAAACCTGAAACCACATCAATCCTCGAGGCGTTAGTTGATGATTTTAATGCGAAGGCAAGCATCAAGGACACCGAACCAGAAGAAACCTCTTCTGAGTCAGATTCTGATTATATCACTGGTCCAAATGATCCGAATTTAATCAAACTAGTTTGTAAGTGACTACTTTGAAATGAAGTTCCTAACCAGAGCTAACGAAATTGACTTATCCATCATCTAGATCTTATCTTGTATTTTATTGCTTGGTTATATCTAGAATGTAGGATGACTCGGGATAACTGTAGGAAAGCGCGAGACTACATGATGCAAATTGCTGAAATGTGTACAAAATTCGACCTTCGCACCAACTGGGTCAGCTCGGTTCCGAAAGACGTCCGAACGATCACCAGTCGACTTCATCTCGAGGCGGATCTCGAGCGATTTGTATGCTGCCCGAAATGCTACACTCTCTACGAGCCAGAGGTTGCCCCAGCTGAGTGTGGCTATCGAGAACTAGCATCGACTGGGATTTGCGGCTCTGAGCTCTTTGCTAGTCACACTATCCAAGAACTTCCATCAATCACTCGAGTCTCCGAACAACGTCCACGAACTTCTGACAAAGTACTATTCAACAAACCGCTCGCCACTTTCATCATCCAAAATTTCCAGGAATGGTTAACCTGGTTCTTATCAATAGATTACATTGAAGATTCCATCGCTGACTGGGCCAAAAAAAATAGCTCAAATAACTCAGAAGAAGTGACGGATTATACTAATAGTGCAGCGTTCAAACATCTTTACAACGACATCGAATCATCCGCCTCCTCCCGCCATCGTCCTCTGCGCTTGGCTTTCTCTATGTTCATTGATTGGTTTAACCCGCTAGGTAATAAGACGTCTGGAAGACAAGTCTCGATTGGAATAGTCACAATGAATTGCTTGAATTTACCACCTCAAGCTCAGCATCTCATGAAGCACACCTTTCTAGCAGGGATAGTTCCGGCACCTGATCAGCCTGACATGACCACTATCAGTCATGTCCTGCGCCCGGTAGTGGATCAATTGCTTAAATTAGACTGCGGTATCAACATCAAAACTCATCGCCATCCGGAAGGCCTCAAAGTGATAGCGCGACTTTCTAATCTCAGTGGGGATATCGTGGCAAATCATAAAGTGGCTGGGTTCATTTCGCACTCAGGGACTTTTTTTTGTACCTGGTGCATGTTACCAAAGAAACAATTATCACAAATGAAAGTCGGCCGTTTACGAAATCGAAGGGACGTTATTGCAGCCGCCCACGAGTGGAAGAATTGTGAAAACCTCAAACAACGAGAAGCGAAAGTCACCAAAACCGGGGTACGATGGTCCGAGTTGAACCGTCTGCCATATTGGGATCCTGTCAAAAGTGTGGTACTCGGGGTAATGCACAACTGGTTCGAGGGCGTGCTAGCCAATCATTTCCGATTTCGATGGACCTTCCTTGTCAAAGATGATGCTTTTCTCGACGACAACACTTGTGAGGTAGATGTTGACGAACTTGAAACTGGTGAAGGATGGCTTTCGGACGATCTTATCAACGCAATTCGTCAAAACTTGAGGTCGGTCAAGGTTCCACGAGGAGTAACCCGAATCCCATCGGGACTTGGCACTGCCGCAAATGGCAAACTCAAGGCGAGCGAGTGGCATGCATTGTTTGCTACACATTTACCGCTGGCTGCTATCGATGTGTTCATTGGGGATTACGAAGCCTTTGTCGAAAATAGATCCAACGCTTACCTGAACAAGCTATTACTCAATTTCTGTGCTCTTATCGAAGGCACTCACATTGTAGCGGCACGGAAGGTCAAGAAGGGAGATCCCGAACGATTCAAGCAGGCCTACTTCGAATACACGAAAACGTCGTATGAGATCGACAATGGTTGCAGGATTAAACAGAATCACCATTATGCGATTCATACGGCAAGTCAAATGGCATGGTGGGGCCCTATGTTGGCGGTTTCAGAGTTTCCTGGCGAGCGTATGTGTGGGTTCTTACAGAAAATTAACACCAATGGGAAAGTTGGTGAGTGAACTATCCTTATGTAACCAGTGAGCAAAGAAATGATGCTTACCTGATCGCATTGAATTCCAGAGGAAATGGCGCAGACAATCATGCGCCGATTCTGTCACCAACAGCGCCTTCTTTGCAAAGCTCCTCCCCCAAACGATCCGGTTAAAGTGGTTCAGCGTAACGTAGGCGGCCTCTTTGAAATGGACGACATGGTTTACGGCAAACTTCTGAATTATCATCAGGCTCAAGACAGCGCCTGGTGCGACTGGCGTGTACTTCCGTATCCTGATGGGGCGAAAGTTCTTTCTGCATATGCGCGCGAAGTTGGAGTGTTGACTTGTCTTTCAGGTACGAAATATAGTAAGAAAGCTCCCTCAAACATTGTGAAGGTTGAAGTCGAAAGTAAAATCAAATGGGGAAAGATATTGCATATCTTAATGTTGAAGGATTCAAACGAACCAATTGTGATGCTGCGATGGCTGGAGGTCGTGAGGGATCTAGCGCTTGATCAAATGTTCGAAAGGCTGAGTATGGTACGTGTGATTCAGAGTGCAAAGGAAGAATTCATACCTGCCTCCGCTGTTGTAAGTACTCTAGCCCATAGAGAGTTACCCTGCTGGACTCTTGGAATGAAGGAACCGAGCATGCTTTTAATGGGTGTCAATCCGGGTGAACATGATTATGTATTACCAGAAGGTTTGGATGATATGCAATTGGAAGGGGCATTGGGGGAAGCTATGGACGTTGATATAGATATGGGATGATGTTTAATTCTTGTCAATCTTGTATACATTTACTTTGTTTCATTTTACTTGAAATGAAACTCGTTTCTTTCTTCTTCAGTTTCACAAGTGCTTTTCCTCACGAAGTTTCAATTAGTTTCAATCATCACATTTGGATCATTGGAATAAAGACATAACTTTCAATTTCTTTCTTTAAGTGGCCATTTCACTATAAACAATTTCATTACAAGATTCATTTGAGAGGAACAAGAAAGAAAACAAAAGAAAGAAAACAATATTGAACCTGAGATGAACAAGAAAGAGACCAAATAGGAACCTAACCACAGTCACAGATGAGGTGATCAAACAAAAGAAAAGAACGACACAATCAAGCGTTTTTCCAAGCCTCATATCTTGCAACTCGAGCCTCCTCCTCGCAATCATCTTCCATTTCTTCGTCATCCACAAATAATGGACCCTGGCCCTTTGCCTTGTCTTTCCCCTTCCCAGTCCCACAATCAGCAAATTGACTCTCATCTTCCAACTCGAGATCCTCTTCTTCATCCTCGAAATCTTCATCTTCCAAATCTTCGTCATCATCTTCATCGTCAGTCAAATTTAAATCCACACTACTGCCTTTTGCAGTTGAATCTCCAGACTCTGAATCCTCGTCTTCTTCATCAGGTTTAAAATGATCCAAGTTGTAATTCTTAGTCGCTTCAGACCAGTATTTTTCGGTAAACTTTCTATCGGGTTTCTTCTCGTCAGGATGAGTTTTCCCCAAAAGCGAAAGTTCCGGGTTGGGCAGGAAGGCCACGTTATCGCAATCGGCGATGGTAGTTCTTTGAGATACTGACAAGGTGTCATTGAACCAATCGGCGTCGTAGAAGTCGATTGGGAGGCCCCTCGGGGGTTTGGTGAAGGTTGACGGTCTAGCTGGTCGAGGACGAACCCGGGTGCGTGGCTTGGCTTTTGGAACCGGACCGATTTCAGATGAGATTTTCATATGATCATCTAGCCTTCGTATGAAGATACCGGCTTTGGCAGACCGATAAGCTGGCGTTTTGACTACGTAGGCTTGTAATTTGGCCGACCACTCGTCGTCACTGTGAGCTTCAGGTGCCAGAAGGATTTTCTGGTATCGTTTTGGGAAGCGGTGGTCGGATGCGTGTTTAGCTCGAAGTTTCATAAGCTGGAATTGAACAAAAATAATAGTCAGTTTCAACCCCTCGCCAGAGACAGAGAAATTGTAAGAGAGAAATCATGCTCACCCTTCTTCGACGAGCTAGAGCATTCTTCCTTTCGTCGTCCTTCAGGTTTTTCCCGTCCTCTTTAAGTTCTCTCCTGTACTTGCGAGCATACAAGAAGTGTACATAATGGTTATAGGTGCGTTCCAGGAGGAGGATTTCGTTGGTGAATTTCGTGTTGATATTCATGTAAGCAAATGCATCGGCAGCAACCCACTGTCGAAAGATTCGGAGTGCGCTAATTCGACACGCTTCGTTCCAAAGGGTGTCCTCGGCGCTATCAAGATCAGGACACCATTCGCGAATGCCAAGCTTAGCAAACATCGCCTTCGTGTAAAGTACAAAAAACTCCTTGATGTTGACTATACTACCACCGACGTTCACGCGATCAGCTGCAGGTACCTTCACTTCACATTGGTCGACTAGATCCTTGGCTGTTGTGCTATCCAATACGCCTTCGATGTCGGATGATCTTGAGAACCGAGAGTTGAATTCCAGAAGATGTGCGGGATTTGGCGGCTTAGGTACAGCAGACGAAGACGTTAACCCCCAAATGATACGAATGAATACATAAAAACAGTTCTGAAAGAAGCATTGCATAATGTTAGTGTTGTTTTTCCGAACCAACTGAAATGAGAGCCACCTGCCTTTGTTGAATCAAATCCTTCGGGCCATTCTGTTTCGTTCAACTGGGCAGGATGTCGTTTCGGCGATGGTTTTGGTGGTCCGGTGGCTTTAACGCGAGATGTCGGTACTTTAGATGATGATGATTTTCTTTGAGGGGTCGAAGATTGTTGAGATGGCCTCTTGCTAGGGGTACGGCTAGACTTTTCCGGGATAGGAGATTTCGACGGCTTGTGAGGGATAGAGCCTGTTGAAGCTCTCGGCGTCTTCTTCTTCTTAGTCGAATCAGAAGTTGAGGATGATGTGTTCTTGACACCTACATCTTGAAACTTATTGAGGAGATCTTCGTACGCTTTCTCTCGAGCCGCCGCTTCCTTTTGCATTTGTTCAAGCATCCTGTTTTGAGTTGCAATCTGCGCTTGCTGAGCTTCAAAGCTCTTCAAGAGCATAGCTTGAAGGTCATTTGGTGTTTGAGTGTTGGTGGGAGGTGGTGTTTGATCGTTTGGTGGGTTCATTTTGAAAGAAGAAGGTGGTAATGAACAAAGGAAGATTCAATGGTTTGTAGATGAAGTACTCGAAAGCAGGATGAAGAAACGACTGACCAATGAGACCAGCTCCTGATTTATAGATATTCGGAATATGTGATACGTAATACTGATCATTTGATGCAACCGAGATCAGTAGTGAAGATTTTCCCGAACGACTGCTATAGGAGGGACCCACGATCAGAATATGTAATACAAGTTCAAGTTTTAATTAGTAACTCCACTAAATATGACTAAGGGTTCCTCCTTTTGGTCGACAAAGGATTTGAAATCACCTGAGCATTCTAGATAGACACTGAAAAGCTTGTCCAAACTCAGACAAATACGTAGTCCTTTACCGATGGATGATACCCACGCTGAAAAGGGTCTTACTCATTTGACCAGCCACGTCACGCCAAGCGAAGGTAGGGTCCGGACTCGAGCAAGGAAATCCTGATGTGGTATAAGAACTGAGCGATGAGATGTTGGAAGTCTTGGGAAGGGACAGGACGAGGGTGAGAGACGTGAGCGAAGAGGTGTGGTGAATCGAGGGAGATGGGAGATGGGGTGTGAGGCACGGTGACGCTTCAGACAGGGAGCGTGCAGCACATGTTGACGCTCCGTGTGAAGTGTGCAGCACCCGTTGACGCTCCACGTGATGCTCCGGACCCGGTCCGAAGCGCCCGCATGACGCTACATGTGGAGCGTCACGCCCTTGCCCGGGGTGCGAACGGCTTAACAATGCGTGACTAGCCAACGTGGGTGCTTCTGCCATCTTGGGTTCCTACCTAATGTGTAAGAAACCTAATTTTTTTTTCCACACTTTTTGACATATTCCTACATACAAAATAAGGCTCCTGTGTGACTTTTTTTTTCAAATTTTTAGAATTCCTACACAGAACATAAGGACCATTTTTACCCAAAAAGGCCAATTCCTACATACCCAATTAGGCGGATATATAGGGGCTTTCCAGGGTCCTCACATGGCTCGTCCTAGATTCACATAGCAGAGTTGCACACTTATCCGTCAGGCTTTTTTCCATGGTGTGGCAAAGGGGGTCCTTGTCAAACCTTGGAAAAAAGAGGGTTATGTTGAATCAGAAGTTCTAAAGTGTCATAATTTAATCTACTAATAGAAGTACACATGTATGTATATTCACGACATTCAACAAACTCAAATCAACAGAGCCCCAAAAGATTATACACAAATATGACCCTTACTTCTTGGTTAGCTCACTATAGCAATTGTACGATGCGCTGCGCCGTATTGCTCATCATGATTGTGACTGTATGTCTTTACGCCATTCCTTCTCTGTCATTATTTTTACTCTCCTTCTGCATTGTAATGGCTTCCCCCCTGGAGAATGTGAAGGGACAAATGAGAGTGAATTTGCTTGATAAATTAATTATTTTCTTAATAATGTTCATTCTGACTTTTCCCTGTGTTAAACTTTAGTATCGGTCGTATAATTATTACTAACATCAACACCACGAAGCATCGAGCTCTTCTCCTCCTCCTTCCTTCTTCGGAATTGCTTCCTATACTTCGATCTTTCGTATGTCACGATTCCCACAATCTGTTTTCACCACCCACCAGGAGAAATCAGCCATCTGACCGAAGAAGAAATTGGCGACAGAATTGGAAGATACTCACAATCAATGCAATACCCGAAATTCCTCCAAAGATACCCAGTCCGATTGGAAGAACCATGATCGATCGCCCAGGTAACTGAAAGGCTGTTTCCATCGGTGGGTCAGCTTCATCGGCTTGAGTCGGGCTGAAGATAACAGGAAAGAAAAAGGGAATTGATCGATAAATAAGTCATGTTTTTCTTCCGAAAGATATCCAAGAAGTGTTTCTGAGTCCGAGTTGCATACCTTTCTTGTTGTCTAGCCAAAGTTGGAGCCGGCGGTGTTTGGATTGTTTGGATTGGTTGGATTGGTGGTACTGGAATCGGGTTTGTCGCCGCAAGATTGGAAACTATAGGAGCTTGAGGAATATTTGGAGCTTGAACTTGATTGCGAGCGGTCTGATTGACTACTAGGGGAGCATTCACCGGTAGAGGGATGGTAGGAGTAGGTTGTTGTACAGGAAAAGGAGCGGGAATACGAGCGGGAACAGGAGTGGTAACAGGAGCGGCAACAGGAGGAGGAACAGGAGCGGCAACAGGAGTGGCAACAGGAGTGGCAACAGGAGTGGCAACAGGAGGAGGAACAGGAGCAGGAACAGGAGCAGGAGCAGGAGCGGCTGCCAAGGGTGGGGTGGGGTTGGCAACTACGGGTGAGATAGGTTGATTTTGCCTCTGAGGGGTAGCTGTCGTCGGGCTTTCGTTAGAGGAAGTAAAGAAAGGATTGAGTGAGAGACCAGAGTAGCACAAGCTGAATCTGATAAGAATTCGGCGTTCGAGTCAATTGCTTTTTTTGAGGCCAAAAATTTGTGTTAGTACTCGAAGACCATGGTGGATTTGATTTGCTCATACCACAGAACGAAATTCAGCTACTCACATCGGGGTAAGCTGCGTTTGAACAATCCCCAAGGCGAGTCTCTGACTAAATTTGAACGCTTGTTCATGCGACTCGTGAGGTCAAAATATCGGCTTTCGATCTCATCCACGCCACGACCCACAAGTCGTATTCCAGAAGGTGAGGATTCGCGGTCGAGTTGATTTCTCTTGACGAACCCCGAGGCAGGAATAGAATGATGAAACAAGTTGAGATGAAAAGTTCCTAATAGGACTACCTCCCTATTAGCGCAATGAGATGTATAATGGGGGTTACTGGGATTGATCAAATGCTCTGGATCGTCTGTTGGCGCGAGTGAAGACCGAGTAAAGTTGAGGGTTCCTGGTCTGCTGGACTTGATAAATTCGGGTGCAGATTCCAACTGATCTTTGGTTTCAAGACTGGAAAATGATATCTCAAGTCTTGCGGAGTTTGAAAAGTCTTCTAGGTCAATGTGACTTTTCTCCTCTAATTCACTTTTGTTTCCTATCCGAAATACACTGAGGTAGCCACCAAAGGAAGACGAGGTGTGATCAACAAATCCCAATGAGTAACACGTCACAACTGCCAAATTTCGGGGGGAAAACGTCGAGAATCAGTAAGTATTTAAAAAGACGAGTTCTTCGTTACTGACCACCAGGCGAGATTTTATTTCCTTCATGTTCAGCGGTTTCTCGCATGGATTGAACGCATCCTTCAGCCACTGAAGTCATGAATAGCGCACTGCTCTCATCGTCTGATAAAGTTAATTGGTTTGAAAGATCGCGCCGGTTGATCCTGAATTGAGAGGATGGAACCAAAGCGGTTGAGAGTGATGGCGAGGATAAATCTCTCTGTATCCTGTTCTGACCATTGAGATTCTGCGAGCCTTCCATCGTGTTTGGAGAATTTTGAGAGAAGGAGACCGCGCAGGTGGATGTGCTGAGTCCAGCAAGCTGTGTAGATGAGACGGGGACTGATGTGGAGTTTTGTTGAGGTTGCACTAAGATTACAGGTCAGAAGTATTGATGAGTATTCTTCGCCTCGTGAAAGACAGCGATTAAAAAGAGTCATGTTCGTTTTCATTTCCATCAAGAGGCTTACCTAATCTTATAGTTTGACTACGCGTTTCGCCGGGAGAGGCAATCCTATCTACAGCAGAAGTTGTACCGGCGAGTTCAGAGAGTGGTCCAAAAGTGCTTCGAATCTGATGGCGATATTTGACAGTTGAAGTGGTGAGGCCAGCAAACGCTAAGAGTGAAATTACAACGAGACTTGATCCATTTTTTCTCATCTTGAGAAGGATAAAAGAAAAAAGAAATACTTGGGGCAGAGGCCACCCAAAAAATAATTTTAGTTACCAACCCTGAGGGAGGGAAAGGGGAGCAGGGAAAAAACGATCAAACTACACTCCACGAATTAAATCTACAAGGATGATACTCGCATAGACCTGCTAGCAAGATCCAACACTTGAATCGAAAGTGTTGAAGGGGTGAGTTGTGATCTCTAATGAGCGGGATGCACTCAAAGAATAAAAATTATTTCGGGAGAGAAAAGGGACTTGTGTCTGAAAGCCAAGTATGAAACATGGAATACTCCACGCTAGAACAACGAAAATGAAGGAGAGCTAGATAATGCTGAAGGGCTAGTTTGGGAGAATTGGGTCTCCAAGCAAAATGAAAACTCCTCCAGGCGATGTTGATAATGAAGAATGGCGTGGCTTTTAAGATGATGGAGATTGAGTCGATTTAGCCTGGCACGAAACTAAAGAAGGTGATCGAGATGATCTTGAAGCCAGAAGTTGAACGTGGCAGTTTGAAGAACGGTCTGAACAATAAGATACCAAGTCGCACACTCAACACTCGATTACAAGTCGGAAATCCTGTGAGTCGATTAAGAACATCCAGGTTATCGATGAACAAGAAAAACAGTTGAGCTCTTTAGGATTGTAGGATTGATGATGGATTATGCCACAAGAGCTATCTATCGAAAAATTTAATCAAGAGATGAGAGAAAGTATGACTTCTAAAGCAATCGTTGGTTGGCCAGACTACCCTGGATGTATACCGTCCTAGTCCTGATCGACACAAGGATGGAAACAAGAAGAAATGATGAACCATTCCATTGGATTTTGGTATACTAATAGTCCCAAACACACATAAATATACACAACAACATCCGACAACGAAGGCTGATGAACATGGGCCGGTGTTGGGATGGCCGATCAAATCAGCCGGTGAGGATAACCTTCAACTCCCTTTTCATTCAAGGCTTTACCACCACGACCTGTCTTATATGATCATTATAAGGAACCACACTATTCTCTTACTCACAACCTCGAAGTTATCCCATCAGTATTTTTGGTCATTGTCCTACAATTGACCTTTCCAAATTCTGCTGCCTCGCCTTTCGTTTCGTCAACTTTGATGCGATCAGATCGTTTCACCAAGATGAGATCTTGCTTGAACCGTCGTCAGTGATTGGATATCATTCAAGATGTCCTTCTCATGTACATACAGTCTGTTGCTTGTGACAGCCTTTATTTTTGGTGAGGGTTCTGATATGATGTTTTCATGGTTTTTCCATTTCCCATGTTGCCCATTTTGGAAACAAGATGACACAATATCTTACATTCCTCTTCAATTCCTTCTTATCTGACAAAAAATATCTTTCCTGTTTTAGTTGAATTGATTGGACCAATTTTGAGTGAAGTAAGCACTGTGCAAACTTACAGCCCTTGTGAAAAATAATGGTTTTTTTTTTTTTCTCTCCCGGATTTTACTCAGTTTCTGCCCTCTTGTTTCTTGAGAATTTTAGACTCAGCAGTGGGTTATGATCATCGAATTCCTCTTGCACATCCATCTTTTGACCACTATATCCAATCGTAAATCACTCGTTCGACAGTCACGACCTCACCACCCACTGCACACGTGATGAACTTACCTTTCGGATGGAGTCACGCCAGCCGGAACTGTCATGATTCCTCTTCGATTTGGATCCCTTCGATCCCAACGGATTCTCCCAATAAATCATTTCTTCCCCGTTCACCTCGTCTTCTTTCAATCCACTCGATAATCACTGCTTCGTCTGGGTATTTTGTTTCTTTTTTTCAATATTATCCCTTCAAGTTCTCTTTCCAACGCTATCAACTCATTATCGACATTTACTGTTTGTTTAGTGTGGTTCGTCGTCTTAGTGCTTCCATTGTCAACTACCCTTTCAAAATATCATTTCGATTCAAAGCTCCATTTGGTCAGTCTTCCCATGATCCAAAATTTTGATGGGACAATTGCATATTGATCTTTCTATTCTTTTGGTCAGCAATGCCACGTGATCCAATTATGAATTTGATTCATGAAAACGAGGATCCCGATGAAGGTTGGTTGTTTCATTCTATATCTTTCACTTGTTCAGAATGTTGATATCTGTTTCTCGTAGTTTTCGATCCACCTTATTCGATCTCGGATGGTGACGACGCCCCAGCGCGTCATCCCACTCTGGAGCGCCTTTGGCGCCAAGGCACTGAAAGCCGCCGCTTGATGGAAGAAAGTCAATCTTTCACCATCGCGGTGGCTTTCAAGATTCACATGAATGATTCAGTCGATGTGATGCCCGGTATGGTGAAAGCACCCTCTTCTTCGAAGGTAACCGCCAGCAAAAAGAAAGCACCACCTCCTCCTACCACCGCCGTTATTGATTCATCCGATTTCAAGGATGGCCAGATGTTGGACTTCAAAGTTTTCTTGTATGGGAAATCATTGAATGAATTTAAGGACTTGATTGGCGACGTTTGTGACGATTATTTCCCCGGAATCAAGAAGGTCGTTCTTGAGAGTGCGTTAGCACCGATGTTGACCTGGAACGCTAGTGTTGGTTCGAAGAAGAATAAACTGATCGATTACAAGAATTATCAAGAGTTTGTGAACAACTTGGACAAAAGTCGTTCCTCAAAAGGTACGATCAACATCGTACTTCAGAAAGCTCAAGTGAAGGAAAAAAGAAATGCACGGGTGTGCCCTTCTTTTGATATTTCATACTATTTTCAGCGGTTGAGTACTTTAATTTATGTTATCTGACGTTCTTCTTGGCTCTGTTTGCCCTTATGTCCCGATTTAGGCTAGTGGAGCAGTTGCTTATATCAAAGGAACCACTGGCCCGAACTCAATCGAAGCCGAACTAGCCGCGTTCAAGGAGGAAACCGCCCTCGCAAAAGAGGAAAGTTTAGTAAGTTTGATTCACTGCTGTGACCTTGGTTCAGATTGGTGGGCTAATCCTATCTTTCATCCCTTCGTGACCCAACTAGAAGGTCACAGCGGCCAAAGAGTTGGAACTTGAGGCTGCTACCATTTACAACGAACACCTAGAGCGCGCTCTGGGTGGCGATGGGGCAGTGTTGTTGGCGCCTTGGGACCCTAACTACCTTTATCGGTTTTCCCAGCTATGTGCTTTCATATGGGCTAAATGTATCGTCAGTTTTTATTTCTTTCCTATGTGCTTTGTTTGTTTCCCTATGTTGTAGGCATCGAGCTGACCTTTGTGTGTATTTCAGCGCGATGGCTACACCACTTGAGCCATCCCTCCGAACACGAGTGAATACAAGCGGGAGATGGCTAAAAACGCTGTCGAACACCCCGACACAAACGTGGACAACCGTGTAAAAAAACGTCACCCGGTGGCTAGCCCGAACCTTCGGAGTTCTACTTCGAAAAAAGAAAACCGCCACACCTTCTTTGCAAATCGACCTGCAGAGGAAGTCAAGGTCAAGGTGGAACCTTTGAGTCCTTCTGACTCTAAACGCAAACTCGAACGCACCCCTTCCCTTCTGACCAGCGGGACTGTCAAGAAGAAAATCAAACAGGAATCTCGTAAGTTACCCATAGGAGTCGAGTGGAACTTTGATTTAGGTCCAGATTCGAACTAACCGTCTTGGCATCCATCGCAGCCACGGGAAATACCCCTGATAAGGTTATTTCCCTTCTCACCTCTGAGGATCCACCCAAGTCCTCCATGGGTCACGTTTCAGACTCGGACGTGGAGACTGAGGTCACCCATTCGACCCTTTTGGACGACTTTTTGGACAAATGCGAGATTCCTCGCAACGATGTCTCTACTCGCACCATCCTCCGCAACGCCAACGTTTCCTCTTGGAACAATTTGGTCCCGAGTGTCCAAAGGACGGTGAATGTGTTGACTGAACATGGATTGTCCTTAGACATCGCTAGGCGCCTCTTAGATGCTGCCCAAGAGGACGACGCCGAAATGAAAAAGGCCACTACCTCCAAATGAAAGTATCTTAGTTATCCAAAAGCCCAGTAGATGGGCAGCGACAAGACATCCCTCCCCTCCCCAAAGAACAACTTGAAAAGTGCAATGCAGTCTTACACAACTTAGTTCCTCCAATTTTTTCTTTTACTTGGTTATGTTTCTTTAACGCTCTTATAGCCTTGTTTCCGGTATCTTGTCAACTTTGAGTATTATCATTTGTAAACAGTCTGAAATGGCCTTGTCGAAATGAAATCTCCAGTGAACCTTCCAAGATGAAAGCGAGCCTTTGAGCATGAGCCGAGATGAACCACTGCGCAAGCACCTGTGCTTCTTGATCCAAGAAGCACGTCAGACAATCTGACATTGAAACTGGCCACCGATTCCGAAATGACAGACTTCAATGAAATCATTCATTTCGAGCATCTCACCGGAAAACTCCGAACTTTACCAGCTCACTTTACGGTATACTTGTTAAGTTAATGGCTCAAACTTGCAATTATGGAAACGAAAAACTTTTTTTGCTTGTCAAAGTCAAGAAAGACAACATTTATTGATTCATTTCAATCAAAACCGTACATGATTGAGAAATGATAGAAATGGAAAATAACGTATAATACAAAATAACTACATATAGCCACTACCCTTGAAAAGTTTGTCGCACAGTTCATCAGTAAAGACATCCATCATGGACATCCAGACCACCGCCCTCTCACCATCGGCATCGATAGCACCTTGAAGATCTTGACTTCTCCTGAGATTAGCCTTGACCGGTGAGAAGCCCTTCTCAATTGGATTGAAGTCCGGGCTATATGCCGGCAAGTAAATCAACCGTACCCCGCGCTCTTCACACAACTCAGCTATCGAGCCCCCGTGATGGATGGGGGCATTATCTAAAACTAGGACTGAATTCCTAGCCGGCCAAGGATTCATGGCCGGCAACTATGAGCAAACCGACCCAATCACATTAGAAATCTCATGCTAATCAATGCAAGGATGGGTTGTGGATACATAACTCACCAACTCTTCTTGCAAGAAAGCTTCAAAGTTTAATCTTGAATAACCACCGCGCTTTATAGTTATCGCCAGTAATCCGTCCAGGGAAATTGCAGGTAAGGCCGACCAACGGCCAGCTCGAGTGGGCCTTGGCAGTCGCGGGGTCCGTTCTCCAATGGGAGAGCGAGCATACTTGCAATACAAACGTCTTTTCGAAATCGCTGTTTCATCTAAAGAGTTGAGAAGGAGAAAAATTCATTGAAAAAGAAGTCGTGACACCAAGAGACCCAAAAGAAAAGGCTTACCTGCAAAAACAAGGCAGTGAGGGTCAATCTCAAGCACAGAAGCCATGTAGGCACCCCGCGCGGCCAAACTTTGGTTGGGGTGAACCGTGCGGGCTTTCTTACGTGTCCAACACAACCGGTCACGTAGCTCGGTAGAAAGCGTCTTGATGGATACCTCCTTATGGAACCTTTCCATTATCTTGCTTTGAAGCTCGTCTAAGTACAAGGTCGGATCAAGTCGAAGACTGTCCAGGACAAACAGTCTCTCGGGTCCTCCTAAGACCAACGGAGCCCCACGATCCATGTGATCCATGGGATTCGTAACGACCGCGCGGGTTTGGTGGTAGAGATTCGTCCAGCGACGTACAGACGTAAGGGCCAAGTCCATTCCAAGGGTCCTTGATATGTCCTGAACGCGAACGCCGGTGAGTGCCAATCGAACCACAGCAAGCTTGATCTCGGGGCTATGATGGGCGATTCAGACCTGGAAACAAAACATATGAGCCAGGCAAGAGAGGAGAGTCTAGAAAAAAAATTGAAATCACCGGCGGCATGGTGCGGATAATTAGAGGATTTGGATTGGGAGGAAGTGAGGTTGAGGTTGAGATTTCTTTTGCCGGGTTAGAAATCACTGGCAGAGGTGGTCTGCCAGTTGATTTCTAACCCGGCAAAACCTATTGGAAGATCAACCACCGGATTACCTCCAGTCTATCTATCTCCATTGCAGATAGACTGACGGATGCCAAGCACGTATGGTGCTACCTTGCAGATATTCCGTGGGAAACTGTCAATATCATTCGACAGTTTCCCACTCGGAAAAAAAAGAAATCCGGTTTTTTCGACAAGGCAGAAAGTGAGTAAAATCTGGGAGTAAAAAAAAAAAAAAAAAAACATTATTTTTCACAAGGGCTGTAACTCATATACACAGTACATGACACAATCTTTGAATCCATGAGCCATATTGGTAATTGGATCAAGTTCAATAGAATCAGTGGAATTGGATGACAATCTCTTTGTAAAGTCTATATCATATTACAATCTGAAAATGCTTGGAAGGGTCAGAAATTTATGTAGAATTTGAAAGTGTACTTTAGAGGTCTTGGCTTGGAAGTCTGGGTCTAAGTGGAGACTTGATTTTTTACAGATCCTTTCTTTTTCCTTTTTCTAACTCCAAACTTCACACCATGGGGAGACCTTGCTTCAAGTGTTGCCGTTGGAAAATTGTACTACATAATGTCCATTGCTTAAGTCAGTCTTTGATCATAACAAGATATTGAATCAAGGTTTGAGAAGAAATACTGCAATGGTGAAATACTGACCTCTTTGGTATATCTATTCCATACTTCCTCATAAGAAGAAAGTTGAGCTTGAGCTTGATTTAACATATTTCTTGAAAAGATACATTTGAATCTGTAAAAAGTCAAGTGATTTGAAAACAATGTTTTCATGTCTGGACCAACCACATCAATCCATCCTAGCAATATATCCCATGTGATAGCTGTCCATTTCTCAAACTTGCTTTCAAACTCCAACTCCAAACACAACAAAGACTGTTGCTCTGAGCTTAAATAATCCCTTTTTTGATAATATGTGCTTCTAGACCAATCACTTTTATTTATGCTGAAAAGTTTTCTTGTGAATTCATCAATCTCCTTTGTGAGCCATCTTTCAAAGTAAGTTCTTGAGAATCTAATGGTGTCTTCTTTACTATCAAATGGCCAGCCCATTTTAAGATATTTAAATAAATCTTGCATACATAACACTTTGTCAAGAAACATTGGGAAAAGACCATGTTCAGCATTCCAAGCAGCCACACTGATACAGGCAGTAGGTTTAGATGGGTAAAATTGTTGAGTAACCATCAACATCTTTTCACCAATCAGTTTCCAGAATCCAGTCATATCACCAATTGAATCCATATTTTCAAGAACTCTTCCTTTACCCAAGACAACCAGAAACGGAATGCTCGTACGGATATGGTTTATGGACAAATGTCTTGTTTTTTTGATTTCTTGTACAACTGGTTTCAGAAGGGTGGCCTCTTCAAGTAGTAATTCAGAGAATTCTGTGGGGTCCATATGTTGGGTTCCTGACTTCTCGTTACAGAATGGCTTTGGTGTGACTTCATTTTCTATCATGAGAGGTGATCCTTTTCCAAAAGTGCCAAGATAAGCTCCATCTTGATCATCAAATATCCCGTCAGACTGTCCAATCCCACTGGGAATCACTTGTGAATTTGGTTTTGATATTTTTGGATCTGGCTCTTTATATGCAGTGCACTTTCTCTTCTTTGAAGTAATTGGTGGTGGTATGGTAGATGGGTGATTAATCCTGCTATTGATTTTATCTGCATGCAAGGAAAGGGTTTCTGGGTAGGTTTGTGCCATATAAGACCACTTTGTCTAGATGAGTTCACTGAAAGATTGAAAACTGACCAGCTGGGACATCACCACTTCTGTGACTGTGATCACCAAAAATTTGGCTCTCAGCTATAGGTGCAAAGGAAAGGGTATCATCAGTCAATAGGTGTGAGAGCACACAAAAACCTAATGAACATCAAACTTACCTGTGTGATCAAACCTAGTTTGAATTAATGGGGCAAGTTCTGGAAGCTCCAAAAGATCCTCCAAACCTGTCCAAGGTTCTGATGGTTCTTGAATTGCCATGTTGGAAGAAAAATGAGGGTTGTGAACTCCTTCAAAGTTTGGGTATTGTATCTCTTGATGGTGTTCAAATGTTGGGTGGTCATATCTCAGACTGTGTAGATTTGCATTTGTCTGACCTATTCAAGACATAACACAGAAGAATTAATGATCAGAATCTGAAGCACTCTACATCACTGTATCTTTGGTAGAATATATTGGCAGGAGATTTAGCTTGATCAAGATCATCCTTGTGAATCAAACTTGAAGTGCTTGTTACTTTTTCCCAAAATGGTAGTGAATCCTTTTCACTTACCACCCACAGAGAATGTGTCACTATTTGAAATGAATGGCCTGTTATAGTGAGGATGGGGTATATTTGGCCACACACTCTCCTGGGCATGCAGTAGAGATGTGGGAGTATACATTGTGATGCCTTGAGGATCTCTGTTGATGGGTGGTTTTGAGTTTCAACATGATTGGATGCAGGAAAAAAAGACATAAATGTGAGAACATGCATTGGATAGCTTGAAATTTGATGGATGGATTCACACACCCTGCCTTTGGCCATGAGGAAGCATAGGTCCCAAAATCTTGTGTTGGTCCTACTATATATCCTGGCACCCCTGTAGCTTCAATACTCTTCATTTGTTCAAATGTTTCAAGATGATTGGGAACCTGAAGCAGGTTGTGATATGATTCTTTGGCTGGTATTCCATATGATGATGATGATTGATGTAAGAGATCTTTTCTTGGTAAGAAGGTCTGGACCACTGACAGCCATTCATCTGTAGCATCAGCAATTGGGAGTTTGGCTCCATTGTAGGCCTGTTTATCAGGTAAAGCTATAAATCAGGCATAGTTCATATCAGCTGGTAGATATGAAAGCACACATTGAAAAAAACCAATGCCTACCAATCATATCTAAGCCAAGGTTGTGATCACCCCCAAATTGGGTTGTTGGCTGAAATGATGGCATCCACAAACTATGCTCTATGTCCATCTGAGGTTTAGGAAATGTCTGGGATCCAATCAAATAAGGAAAATGAAAAGTTCCAACTCCTTCAGCATTGTTAGTCAGTGTTGTTTGATGCCCCCAAAATCTTGTAGACTGATCATCCAGGCCTTGTAAACTTTTCTCAGATATTCCGGATCCCGTACCAAAGAATGAACAAACAACGAGGAATAGTCGCATGAGACGATGATTTCGCTTTGGTATTTCAGAAAAATCTCTTTGTGCCATGAAAACTGAAAGATAGCGAAAAGAAGAAAGTTCTAGGTAGTGTTGTGTGGAATTCACTGCACTGTGTTTTTATTCACTTTGCATATATGTTGAAACTTTTGAATACAGGAAGCGGGTGAGGTTTTGGATTGACTGCTGATCTAGGATATTTATTATAATTGATCTCTTGATGGTGTTGCAGCTGAATGAACTTACTGCACATTTCCTTTGTTATGTCTTCAAGGCGAGTTTCTAAGCCAGTACTGACTGGAAAGCCGTGGGTGATGCATGAAGGAGCCTGGACATGTCAAAATTCATTGCACACCTGGTACGCTGGTAAATGATTTCGAGAAATTGGATAACCCCTGTTGGTGTGCAAGTTCTATTTCAACAAGGCCACCAATGCCACCGCGCAGATATTAGAGGAGAATTTGAGATGAGAACACGAGATGCCGTCTGCTGTATGTTTGTTTTCTTGCAGAAAGAACTTTTGTGCAAACTTTCAACTTTTTATTCTGTGGACCAGGAAGGAAATATATAGAGAGGTCAAGTAGGGTTAAGTTGTTGAGAAAAGTAAAAAAGTTGATACAGCTTAGGATGAGTAGAGTTGATATAGAGTTGATATAAAAAGAAAAAGAAAATGGACGAATTCATAAAATGGACATCAACTTATAAAGTACAACTTCATCAGAATCTTCAAATCATTCAACTTCACTCAACCATCGATGACCAACCACAACATTCGATTCGATTGTCTAACAGAGAAAGCTTCATACCAGCCAACTCAATAGGTAAGTATCTCTTCATGATCATTATCAAGTTATCAACCACTAATCTGTTCGATTCTTTCAGTTGCATCGATACCTAAATCAATTTGTCTTTCACATAGAACTTCATCATTCCAACATCCAGAAACCATATCGAAATGTGAATGTGAAGTTTCAAAAAGTTCAAGTTTGATTTTAACTCAACATTTACTTTATGAAATCAAATTAGGTGAAGAATCTAAATGGTCAGCTTACTTGTCCATCATCTTACCATCATCAAACAGATCTAGACCAAGATTAATAAGTTTAATTCAACCTGATTTGATTCAAGATTATTTGAAAGGAACCGAAATCGAAAGATGTTTAAGATCAGATCAAACGATTAAATACGAATCACTTTTACATTTTTATCAATCTCATCTAACCATCTCACTAAACCAATCTGAAGATGAATGGGAATCATTCTTAGATGCTTATTCAATAGTTTCATCTAGATCATTTTATATTGATAATTTTCATACTTTAGCTTTAGTACCGATAGCTGATTTGTTTGATCATAGTGATCAAGCTGATGTGAATTTGATTTCAGATATTTGGGTTTGTGATCAATGTGGAAGTTTAAATGAATGTGAACTACATGAATCTGATTCTCATCGAATTACAAAACATCATCAAGACCTTCAAGATATCGTCATCAATGATCAAGATAGAGTCGAATTGAAAACTTTGGTTCCCATTCAACATTCAAATCATTCATCAGATCGGATTGTTTATAATTCTTATGGTCCAAAACTTGGAAACCATAAACTTTTCATCGAATATGGGTTTATCATTCCTGAAAACATTCATGATAGAATCAGTTTTGATTTGGAGGAGATCTTGAAGATTTTGGATTTCAACTTGAATCCAAATCAAACTCAAATCTTACAGAAGAGAATTAAATCTATGGAGCTTCAGTTGATGAAAACAATCACCGAAATTGATGAAAATGAGTTGATCCGATTTAAAGAAGAACACAAGGAAGAAGACGAAGACTATCATGATGAACTTTATATTGATTCATCGGCCCGAGTTTCATTAACGCTTTGGATTACTATCTTACTCTTGGATCTCACCGTTCAATCATCTCGTAACTTGAATGACGATGAAATTTTAGATTTAGTAGCAAAATTGATCGATTTTCAACTACAAGACAGTTTCAAACTTAATGATCATGATTCATTCAATTCTTTGAGTGTTGAATTATCTAAAAACATCCAAAGACTTTGTGATTCAAGATTAACAAGGATGTTTGGAAACCAACTCAATTTAGATGAACTTTTAAACTTAAAACAGGTTTGTCTCATAATCTCAAGAAAATCATACCAAACATAAAACTTCAATATTGATGAGAATTGAATTTCTTTTTTAGGTAGACTTGATTCCTTCAGTTGATAAACCTTATCAGGATATGATAATTGATTATCTTGTTGGTGAAAGACTTTTACTTGAATCTTGTAAAACTCGTTGGATTGAACTCAACGATGAAGATCCACCATCCTCGTTATCTTAGATTAAATTGAAGTCCGATCTCTAAAAGGCAAACTGGAAAACGGACAAACGCTCGACGTGATAATTCAACAGAGGTTCATATGACAACAAGGCCCTTGAACTAGGATTGAGAAGATACCGACGAACAGGACTGCCAGAAAGAATCGAGCTACACACCAAATTACGGTTCAGCGCTCAAGAATCTAAGACTCGCACGCAAGCACACTGAAGGTGGATATGACAAAACAAATATAATTCAACTTAGGATGATTTTTCCAAGGTTAGGAAAACATCCCAAGATGACAGCAAAAAACCCCGATATATGCGAAAGCTTGTTTCTTTCGACACTGCTCAGAATGCACGCCGATTCCGCCATCGAAAATCCAACTCCGGATTTCATATTCTTTTTGTGCGCTTAACTTGTGACTTCACTATATAACCTGCTTGGTACAGCATAGAAAAGGTGGTCTTTTCCTGTACATTTCCTCTGCTTCTCTTCACACTTTCCCAGCTGATTTGAAACCCAGAATGTACCAGTATGACTGTTGGTCTGGACAAATCGGTCGCTGGGTTTGAAATCCCTATCTCACATGTGACCGGTTAGAATTTTGTCAAAATTGACTTATAAATCACAATGCCACACGGTTGATAGAGTTATCCGAAATTGCAAGTGTATTTATGGACCATAAGGGAAATATAAAAGCCATTGTATGCATATAAATTGCATTGTGAAATCTCAAGTATCTATACAAACTCATTATAAAAAGAATATTGCAAAACTTTTAATTTTTCTAGATGATGAATCTTGAACACAAACACACACAATCCAAGTTGATTGAATGTCAGATTTCTATGTGACTCCAATCATTGTTGTTCCATGTACGTCTTACATCAACTGTAGTTTTTGGAAAGTTATACTGATATAAAATGTAAATTGCTCATCAGTAAATGAACTCAAATTATGGCACTATATCAGATGTAAGTATAAGGTACCATACCTCTTGAGTAAAACTATCCCAAAGCTTTTTGTGATTTCTTGCGGTGTCATAAAGAGAAAAATTCACAGCAGCCTTCCTGACGTAAAGTTTCTTCAAGTTATTTAAAGATACTGAACCTTCAAACAGAGCTCTCATCTCCGGACCAAGCTGATCGATCCAACCCCTTAACAATTTCCAAGAAAGACCTCTCCAAGCATCAGGACTTGAAGAAAACTCTAGCTCAAAGATCACATGAGATTGTTCTTCTGTTAACAATGTGTTTCTTGTACCATAGAGATGATTAGGATCTTTTCCTTTGATGGATTCTGTGATTGCCTTGATAAATTCAGAGAGCTCTTCTGTGATCCAATTTTTGAAGTAACTTACTGATGATCTCAAAGTATCTTCTTTAGTATCAAATGGCCACCAAAAATTCAACCTACGAAAAAAATCTTCTAGATCTGTTACTTTATGAATAAACAAAGGAAAGATACAATGTTGAGCTCTCCAGGAAGCCAAGCTAACCCAAGCACAACGTCTGTCTTGAAAGAAAGTCTTCAAGATAGGCAACATTTTTGATTCGATTTGATTCCAGAACTGAGACATATCACCAATGATATGATGGTTTTGTAAAACTAGTTGTTTTCCATAGCTAAGACAGAAAGGAAAAGTGTTACGTGAAGTGACTTTGAATCCTATACTTTTTAAAATACTGCTGAACCTTTTGTTTTGTACAAACAGATGACTTTCAAATTCATAGAGATCCATTAATCTTGGGTTGATAGTAGTAGTCACCTTAGGATTTGGGTTGGTATTGGTAGATGGTAAAGGAACAGTTTCAATTTTCCCAGATGTTACAACTGAGCTTTTTGAAGAATCAGAATGGCTTCTATTGATTTTTGATCCTTCTTCCAACATTTTGCTACTTTTTTCTTGTGATTGTTTTCCTATCTTGATTCTCTTGTTGGTTTTATTTGGTTCTATATCATGCTCTTCTGACATAATTACATTCATTTTCTTTCGTTTTCTGGACTTGGGTTTGGATGCGGAAATTCTCATTTCACCATGAGTCTTTTTTTGATTGGATTTAGTGGAATTTTCTAGAACTGGCTGAACAAGTATTGGACTGCCCAAAATTTCTTTCGATCCAATGGCTTTTGATGGTGAGATTGAACTTGATTCACTTATGTGTCCTGGTGGGATCAACAAGCTCAAATCATCTTCAAGAGGTACAGGGACACTTGGGGCCTCACTTGGTCCATCACAGATAGTTCTTATGGCATGGTTGCCTTGAGGTTCTGTTGTAATGGTTGATGAAAAGCTTCCTGATTGATTTGGAACATGATTGGGCACATTCTTGTCAGAATTTGGAGGACTTTCAAGGTGAGCCACATGAGGGTATTGAACATTTGTTGTGCCTGGGTAGGTCATTGGTATTGCTTGTGGTGAATGAGTTGCAATGTCTATCCCTTTTGTACTTTGTTCAGGTATTCCAAGAGGTCCATCTAAAAACAAATTTTGTAAGTATAAGCTTCATCATAGACACATATGAGGATAAAATTCTGTTTAAGGAAAACTGTCTCTTCCATGGTAGGAAGAGACACATTGCCAGAATCAAGGGGAACACATACTGATATTCAAGTTTACTGGAGATTCAGGATTGAAGTCTGCATACTTACTTGGGGTAACAGATCCAGGAACCAACCATTCATCCAACAAACACTGCCATGGGTTAGATGATCCATGATCCTCTCCCTGTGTTGAAAGATCTATAGGAAAATCAAATACTTGGAAATTTAAATTGTTTATTGTCTGATGACCTTCCAGGTTATCAAAGCTTTTATCTAGCTCTGGTAACTCTTCAAATGTTGTAAGGCTGTCCCACAGTTTATCAAGGGCTAAGCAAGGGCCAATTAACAGTAATAAGAAAAATGTAGCTTGATTCCATAGGGCTGAAATGGAGCTTCTCACTTGCATCATGTTAATGTTGAGGTAAGTGTTGGGGGGATTTGTAGATGTTGGAGCTAATCTTTGAGATGTGCATCACAAGTCTTTATTGTCTCATGCATATTCCATCTTCATACCTGTGCTATAAATTCTACTCTCCAATGTTCCTCCGTTGTTCAGGCATTTGTATGTATATGTGCTGCGTGAAGTTATTTTCTTTGAATCTGAAGCTATCTGAAGTAGGTGTTACTTGCTACATGCGCAGTTTTGATCATCTTCACACTGCCCTGAAGGTGTGATAGGCTGTGATAGATGTATTGTACAATACATACTATGTACACACGTGTGTCATGCTTCTATATAGTAGCATACACTCGCTGTGACATCTGCGTGATACACTACGCCCACTCCCAGAAGCTCAGGCTGTACGCGCGGCAAAGTTTCGGCAACCACCGATTTGGAAAAAAATTAAAACCAACTGAGCACCTTGCAAGAGTCTTCAACTTAGATATCCATACCAACGACTACATTCTCAACTTCAACTTTCAAGCAGAAATGGCCAACCTTTTCCAAAAAAGAGTCTCATTGATCCTCACTCCCTCTCGATCATCAAAAGTCTCAAAGAACATTCAGATACGGTCTTTGCCATGCCCTCCAAGGTCATCGTTTGCTTCCTCCTCACAAGTGGTACCTAAGTCGAATGCATCGGGTGGGCTGAAAGCTATTGGACTTCTTGGACTTCTTGGACTGGTCGGAGTAGCTTTTGGCGTACCTGGTGAATTATCAAGACGAGAAAAAAGAAAAGTTACAAATGAGGAGAATCAGGTTGAGAGTAAGGAGGTCTTGGTATCACAGACTGAAGAAAACACCTCAACTGAGGAATCAGCCGAATCTCCTTCAAGTCAACAAAGTGCTTTCAGTGCGTAATATTTGATCTGAATGATCATCACAAAGTTGCTGATCTGTATTTCTCTTCAAACTTTTTGCAATCCTTTTTTAGATCCTGAAACGGGTGAGATCAACTGGGATTGCCCTTGTCTAGGTGGAATGGCTCATGGAGTCTGTGGAGAACAATTCAAGTCTGCTTTTAGTTGTTTCGTGTACAGTGAGGCAGAACCGAAAGGTGTTGAATGCATAGATAAATTCAAATTGATGCAAGAATGTTTCAAGGAGCATCCTGATGTATACGGTACGTCGAGTTACTCTTGCTCCTCGTTGATATCTGCTTTGAGACTAACCATTTGATACTTGGGGTCATCGGATTGGTACATCATATAGGTGAAGACTTGATTGGCCAGGAAGAAGATCAACAGCAGAATGAAGATCAGGAGCCGGTTGAAGAGGACGATTTTACCAGACCTCTTACTCCACCTACTAGTGATGATTCCAAAAATTCAACAACCTCTGTTACCTCCTCGTCCGAGCCGGGCAGTGATACCTCTGATACCCCATCACCTGCAACAGTCGATCAAAGTCTCGAAGCCAATGAATCGATTAAGACATGATCAAATGATCGATGACTGAGATCATTAAAAAGAAATTGGACCAATTCGATCGCACAGGGTCACAATGTACAATCTAATAGAATTCATAATAGGCCTGGATGTACCATGTTTGCTAGTAAATTATAACATCACGTCCACTCTTGCGTCACAGACCACACCAGTGTGTCTTAGAGCACTAATAGACAAAAACGACTAGCCACACGAGCATTCATAGTTGCATAAAAATACTAAATATGATATGGCACTTTTCTTGTTTGTTGATCATTCATTGTCATACTTTGAGCTTTTTTTCTTCAAAAATGAAGACAAGAAGTGACTAGAATAAGATCAAAACCACGAATTGGCATGTCCAAGACACAACTCATCTATAAGTAGGACTGATTGGTGATTATTGGTATGTGAGCTCCAAAGACCAAGTCCCTTTATGTATCCTTTTTAATGTTTCCGGCTTCACCTCTCGGCAAAAACTTTCAGAATTCTGACATGATGTTCTTCAGATGTTGATATATCCTGTGTTACATATACGTTTATACGTCTTATAAGAAGCAGAGAGCTCTGCAAAGCCAAATAAACTCGCCAAAAATTGAGATTGTTGTGCAGTACATATAGATGTAAAGCGTCGTGTCACACAAGCGAGAACAGCTAAACCAGAGCTGTCACTTGAATGAGAAGAGATGCGAAGATGAGAGTGTCACGAAATGGAATACTCCGAAGAGTGAAAGCAAAGATGAATCTAATGATATTATTAATTTCTGATGATCAGAGAGAGAAATGAATACAAGCATTCTAGATACATTATATACAATTTGCTTTAACGCTGAGAAGTTGCTCAGGAACTGAGTTCTTACAATTAGAACTCAAGGAAAGGACTCAGCGTATAGTCATTCTATCTGAGTGCTGAATCGCAGGTAAGTGTCGAGTACTCAGTGATACGCATTGTGTATCAACATCCCCCCTTGCTCGATACTTTCGCGGGTTTAGGAAGTGTATTTGTAGATATAAGGTGGATTTCTTTTGTATTTACATTACCAATTAGAAATCGGCATCGATTAAGCATTTCCTTAGGGGCATTCTTGGTGAGAAAGTCGGCAGGCATTAATTTTGTATCAATCATGTGTGTGGAAATTTGATGTGAGAATATTAGGTCACGAATGAAATGGTGTCTTATATCAATATGTTTGGAGCGGCTGTTTGTAGCTGATTCTTGAGAGAGGAATACTGCGCCGTTATTGTCGTTGAAAATGCTGAGAGGTGGTAACGAGATTGGAGATGTTGGGATGGGTGTTTGGGTTAGGTGTGATATCATTCTTCGAAACCATAAGCAGTGTTTTGCACAGTCACCGAGTGCCATGTATTCTGCTTCTGTAGTGGAAAGAGCTACGGTGGGTTGTCGACGGCTTTTCCAGCTTATTAATGATCCACCTAATGTAAAGACATATCCAGTCGTAGATCTGCGAGTTGTGGTACAAGCTGCGTAGTCAGCATCAGCATACGCGCGAAGTTCGGTGGATGGAGTTTTGTGCTTTTTGAATACAATGCCACGATCCAGAGTTCCTTGAATGTATCGTAGTAGGTGTTTTACTACTTGCCAGTGACGGTAGGTATATTTTGATGAGTAGCGTGCTAATGTTGATACGGCATATTGTATATCGGGTCGAGTGTGAACAGCAGCCCAGTTAAGGCAGCCGATGGCTTGTTGATATGGTAAGTGGGCAGCATCTTCAATCTCTTCATCTGTTCCAGGAGATAGTTCCATAGAGGTTGGAAAAGGTGTTGAGGTGGTGTTGCAATGTGTCATGTCAAATCGATCGAGAACATTCTTGAGGTAATGTTCTTGGGAAAGATGGATTGTGCGATTAGTTCTATCTCGTGTGATTTTGACGCCAAGATGTAATGTGGGGTTAGTGGTCCATACGAGCTTGTAAAGTTGTTCTAGTTTCTCTCTGGTTTCTTTGATCAGGGATTTCGAATTTGAGAATACAAGACCGTCGTCAACAAACATGGGAATGTGAATTATCTCTTCATTTCTTCGAAAGGTGAAAAGTGAGTTGTCGTCTTTGTATGGGGTGAAGCCAATGCTGCGAAGTTTTTCTTCCAGATCAGAGTTGAATTCTCGATGCGCTTGTTTTGTTCCATAGATTGATTGTTTGAGAAGCCATACTTTTGTCGGAGATTTGGGGTTGTAGAAGCCTTGTACTTGTCGTGTATAGACAGGAAGTGTGCATCTGACCAGTAAGGAAAGCAGTGCATATATCAAATTGCTCCATTTCCCAGTCCTCAGAAGCGCAGAGAGAAAATAACATGTTCATTGTGTCTGACTGGACTACTGATGCAACGGTTCCATCATAATCAACTCCCCATATCTGATGATTACACTAAAGCTACCCATCTGGCTCTTTATTATGACGATATAACCCTATTCTCCTCTCTTTTCTTTCTAGACGCCACATACCTCCTATTATGTTGCTTCTGATGGAGCATCAACT
>NW_006768800.1:755377-757118 GCF_000204055.1 Melampsora larici-populina 98AG31 | reverse complement strand
CTCAAACCCGATTACATTTTATTTAATACCATACCATTAATCTTACCTCAATCACAACTGCTCATACTCATGTCCAACCGACCAATTCGAACAAACTCTCAAATCAGTCTGGCTCCACCATCGACAGCGCCAAACCTGTCTCCTTCAGTACGGATTCTCAGGCCAAGATCCCCTGTTCAACCTCAGCCGGGCTTCATCTTTACCTCAGCGGACTCTCAACGATCTCTTCAGCTTGCCTCTCCATCTCCAACCCAGACTTTGCCCCCAACTCCAGGTCCCTCCAATGCTCCATTTGCCCCAATCGATGGACTTTTTCTTGCAAACTCTGAGGACGAGCAAGAATCTATCCAACATCCATCACCATTGACCAGAAAACAAGCTAACAATCAGTTGGATTCAACGGCCAGAAAAAAAAACCAAAAAAGACTTGTGTAAGTAATTTGTTTCCTGATTTTGGATCGTTTATTATTCTTTACTCCAACTGACTGATTTTTACCTTCTTTTATCTTATTTGTTCAAAGAAGGAGACGGTTCCTGACTGTATCGATCTTGATCAAGACTCAGAGAATGAAATCGTCCCCGTCAGACCTAGAACTGGTATCAGGGCATCTCAACTGGCCCGAGTCAAACAGCTCCTCAAGTACTTTCACCCTCCAATTTATCCAAATGGACAGGTGAGTCTTTTTTTAGTTTTCTTACTTTCAACTTATTAAACTTTGATAATAACATAACTCTTGATCCATTCTCAGGCGTCTGGTGATCCGCGACTCTACAGGTGTTGGTGGTGCCGAGGTCGTTTCCTGAAGGGGATGACTTCGTACTACAATCTCTATGGCCACCAAGATGGAAGCAAAGGACGACCAGCTTGCCCAAGAAGAGCTCAAGCCATAGCCGCCGGTATGGATCTTCCACCTTCTTGGGAGGAGCAGCAACGAGCATTGGAGGTCAAGTCATCAGGCACACTGGATTCTTTCGTTTCAAAGAATAAGTTTAGTGTGGAGCTTCTCAACCTCACCTGTGTCTTATGGGTGATCCGTCAAGCTCTACCATGGGCTCGTTTTCAAGATTGCCCCTTGAGAGCAGCCTTTCGACTCGCAAATGTATCAGCAACCCTTAGATCAGCAGTATGGGCAGCCAACGCTGCTAAGCGTCTCCATGCTGGATTACAACTGACTGTCCTGGAAACTATCAGGGTAAGTTTTCATTTTTCCTTTATTTCCTTTCATTTTCTAACTCTTTATCTTTATTTAGAACAACTCCAGTAGATTTTGTCTCATTCATGATGGCTGGACCACCCGTCAAAGCCGATATGCGTTCATCGGAATGAATGTCACCTTTATTGACGATAATTGGGATTTCCAGAAGGTCCATCTTGGTCTCAAGCTGGCTGCATGGAACCATGCAGGTGCCTTGCTTGCTCAACCTGTGGGTCGATTCCTGATCAAGCATGGTTTACACCATAAGATAAGTATTTTGTTTTTGTTTTTCAAATTTCCAACCCGAATCTGATATCTTTCAATTCTCTACATGTTAGCCCAGACCACGGATTCTGGCTCCAACAATCATACACTTGCTTACGAACTCCAGCGCATGTTTCAGGACGCTTCTCCTCCTGTGGACTGGCCAGCGGGGCGCATGCAGATTCGCTGCTATGCCCACAAGCTAGCCTTACTTGTGAAGCATGGTCTGGCTTCTATTGGTATTGATCCTGGCCACACTAAGCCAACCACTCAACCTTTAT
>NW_006768800.1:752786-755105 GCF_000204055.1 Melampsora larici-populina 98AG31 | reverse complement strand
TTATTAACCTGTCTTTTTGTAGATTGATCAAGTCAGCCGCCTCATTGCTCGGCGGCCATCTCGACAAATGGAATTTTGTAATCGTGCGAAGGATCTCGGTAGGACCTTGCGTTGTCCAATTCTTGGTGTGTCTAGCAAATGGAACGGACTACACCAGAGTCGGTCAATTATGGTAGATGGAGCTGAGGTTGGTTTTGATTGATGCTCTCAGTTTTGAATCATTTTTACTGATGTTGGCTTTTGTTTTCAGGTGATCAACCAGATGTTGGCAAATGATGAAGAAGATTATTTTGAAGAAATCTCAATATCAAAAAGTGAATGGTTGTGTGCTTCGGCTTTGAATGAAGTCATGGATGTGAGTTCATTGCTTATTGACTTCATTCGTGTAATACTTTCTTAATGATTTACTGAACCCTCATGACTTGAACAGGTCATTGTTCTAGCCACATCAAGAGTGGAGGGTGATCATTCCACAGCTGCGATTCTTCTCCTCGACTATCACCGTGTCAGGACATCGCTTGAAAAACTCGGTTTGCATACACCATACGCCAGTCTCCAAAAGATGATTGCAAGCATGATCAATCGCCTCCAATTATACGAATCTGATGCCCTTCAATGCGACGCAATTGTGGTTGCTACCGTCCTCAACCCTCGCCTACAAATGAAGTTCTTGGAACTCCATCATCCGACAGAGGTGGCTCGTGTGCAGAGAGTTATGGAACGTGAGATGGAAAGTTATTCACTTAGATACAAAACTAGTCACCCAGCCGCGAATACCTCAACTGATCAGCAAGACATTACTGTCACCGATGACGAGTACAACGTCTTTGCAACGATGGCCTCGGGACCTAACGATGACACCGACCAAGAGATGGAAGGTTATTTGTCTGGTAAATTTCCTCTTCATGGTGGCACGCCTTTGTCTTGGTGGAAGGTACGTTCTTAAACAAAACTTTTCATTATGTTATCTTTGAATACAAAGATACTGACTACCTCTTGTGATTTAGGATAATTCCGGTGCATTTCCGGTGCTTTCCATCATGGCTCGAGACTTTCTGGCGTGTTCAGGAACAACTTGTTCATGTGAACGATGTTTTTCAGGTGCTGCTGACGTGTGCGGGTCCGATCGATTGGCTATGAGTAGCTGTACCATCGAGCGATGTGCTTCCGCTTGGGAGTGGCTCAGGGCTGGGATCAAGGTTCCAGGCGAGTTTTCTGAGGCTCTTGCCTTGGTGAAGGAGATGGATAACAGATGAATCTATTTTTTCTTTCACATATTCTCACTTTCAATTGATCTTCAGATTCTTTACTATCTTTAAAAACAGTTTTGCTTGAATTATTTTCCTCCTACAGTCTCTCTTCATCTCATTCTTAAAGTCTCAATTCCTTTCATTTATCTCAGACTCAATCATTTGGTTCTCCTTCTGCTTCTTCACTATCCTTAATACAGTTTTTTTTTTATTTTTTTCTCCAATTCATCTACTCTCGTACTCAAAAGTTTAATCGTTCTTGTACACATCTTCTGATTAACTTTTTATATGCCTTTTAATAAGATTCTTTGTTCATATTAAAAACGAACCGTGTGCGCCATAATAGCGATAGTGAGACTATATCGTAGTGGCCTGTAGTGAGTTACCCACACCACTACATAAATGTTGTAGTGGGTCTTCCAAGATAGTGGTGCGTAGCGGGGCCTCAGGATAGTGGTACTTCACACCACTATCCAGTACCCCTCATATTGCTGTGCGTAGCGCAGCGATTTCGACCTTGATAAGGAGTTTGAGATAAGAGGAGGTTAAAGATAACTTACAAATGGACAACCAATCCAAGTCCGAGATGAACAATCGAAAACCTAAATAAAAATTTGACCTTGAAATGAACTGAAAACAATAAATCGATGTTGTAAATATAGGGACTTTGAGATAAGAAGAGATTAAACAAACTTACAAATGGATGATGATCCAAGTCCGAGATGAACAATCAAAGATCTAAAGTACCACATATGAAAATTCAACTTTAAAATGAACTGAAAACAACAAATTGATCAAACTTAAAAAGAAAAGAGTTACCAACAAAAAAAGGAAGAAAGGTTGATCCGATAACTTTGAAGGAAGTGAAGTAAAGTGATCTCATGAATGAGAAAGACGAGAGAGATAGGAGAGAGACTTACAATAAATTGACGGATCTTATCCAAGTCAAAGAGAGAACTTTGACAGATGTGGATCCAAAGAGATTGAGAAAAAAGGAGATGATCAAAGTGAACATGAAGATGATCCAAATCACATTGAGTTGAGGGTTGTCATCGTGAAAAGTTCTTGA